>NW_028280859.1:1220000-1465000 GCF_059751285.1 Brachycentrus maculatus
GTGATAATTGAGGAGACTATCAATATTTTGCCTAATATGTGAATATTAACAAAAATGTATAATGACCTGAATTAATAGAAACAAATAACTTAAGATCTAAAAATAACAAGTTTTTAAGGTAAAAGGGGAAATACCTTTTTAAAAATTATTGTTTGGATTTTATGGCATAAGTCTATTTTATTTTATCTTCATATCCAGACAAAATGTACAGTGGCGGGCTTATTGGTAAGAAGACAATCATCCAACCGACCAAAAGTTGACTTTAAAAAATATAAAATCAGAAACAGAATCCTAAAGTTTGAGATATATTTAGCAGCTCCAAAGTGCCGCGTGTATATCTGTGAAGCTATAAATACTATTATCCAAACTTTTTAATTGCAGACTTGAACCATATATGTAAGTGTAAAAGAGAGACTTGACGGATTTCTCAGTTGCACTTTTGTGTGGTCCGTATGTGTGAGTGAGAACTTCCTTCACTTTTTCAAATCAAATGAAATAAATTTACTCAATAATTAACATATACACGACAAACTGACATTTAAGGCATACATATTAAAAACATAAATTACAAAGTTGTAGAAGAATCCTGCTTCGCAATACCCCCTCAGGCACAACAAACAATGATATTGTTCAGCATAGCGGTAGCACTTCCTACAGGTATAACCATCGGCAGGCTGGTCTTGTATATAGGGATGGGAAACAATCTATGCCGACGCTGTCTTAGGTAACTATCGGGAACATACAGACCAATGCTCCGGATCGTGTTGGGTTGTGGTCCCGTGGTTAGTGTCTCAGACTCTCGAGTTAGAGTTTCTCGGTTCGAACCCACTCTACCACAATTTGATACGTATTTCTAATAAATGAGCCGCTTAGGCTCACAGAAATAGTATGAAATTGAAGTATTTTTGTAAAGAACAAAAACAGAATTATTTCTTTCTTTAAAAAAAAAAAATAATAATAATTTCAGGATTATCGATCACACCGCACAACAAAAGATAAAAATGGGTAATTTATACTTTTATGGCTTGAATTCACAATTTGATAAGTCTGGATAATAGAAGTATAGTTGAATATGGCCACCATTAACATAATAAGAGGAAAATAAATAATTAAAAATAATATTACCCTAAAAAATCGATTGAATATATTAGTTCGAATGTGTTGGTTCCTTCCTTCTGGTTCATTATGAACTAAATCTGAAGGAAAACCCTTCACTAGATCTCCGGCGGCTCCCGCTCCCAGGTAACTGTAAACCTACACAAGTAACACAGAATAAGAAAAACAAATACACATATGGATATCTCAACGAAGAAGAATAAGGAAGTCATAGGCTAGTTTAGATAAATGTGCGGCAAAACGATGTATGATAGATGTTCGAATGGTGAAATAAGGAAAAAATACAAGGCTAAGATAAGCATTATCGATAAAATTAAGAAAGGTGGAATGTATGAGTGAGGAAAGAACAGTAAAACAAATTTATGAGGCGAATGTAGTTGGAAAAAGAAGCAGAGGAAGATCGAGGAAAACTTGGCACAATCAGGTGCGTAAATGTTTGAAAGCGGCCGGGTCAGGAGTTTAAATAATCGGCGGGTATGTATGAGGAGATGCATGAATGTGGAAGAGGCGAAAATGTTTGTTTTTTAAATTACCTCCAATGATGATTGATCCGCAGAAAAGGCGATGAAATGTTTGCCATCAGGACTAAATTTACGTAAAAAACAAGGTGGTTTTTCCACATTTACAATAGTAAAGTTAGGAAAGACATTTTGATAGAATTCTCTAGCTATATGAAAGTGTGACCCCGGCTTTCTGGCTCCTAGAGTCTCACGATTTATGAGTCGAATAACAATGTTTTGAGGCTTAATTTTTCTTGGTTTAATTCGGTCATTACAAAAGTAATCGGTAGAGGTTCCAATATGTTGCGTAAAGTCTTCATTTTCACACTTAAAATCAGGCTGAGGTATTTTGTTCATGATTCAGCGAATGTACAGACTTTCCCTTTAAAACGCATTAACATATTACGCACTTTGCACAAGCTATTATTGTTCGCGTTGACAGAATATTGACAGTTCGCCTCAAATGTCAAACGAAAGCCGCGAAAGCCATAGAATGTATATGCTGCCATGCCATATGAAATAATGTATATTTTCCGAACAAGTAGGCACCTAAAAGGAAAACACAATTCACGTTGGCGCCGAAAAATAGTAACCCGCGCAAAAAAGTGTTTCACAGTGGATGACCGTAGAAACAGGCAGTATTTCTGAATATTTTTTTTTGCGCGGATTCTCTCGACATGCAACTGTATCGGCGCTCACAAGCGACATTAGATAACTTTTTTAAATTTGACTTGGTCAATTTTGGTTTTCTATGGAAAACATGTCGCCGTGCGTGTTGTGTTTTTACTGTCGTTGGCTCTAATGGTTTCGCATATTTTTGTATTATTTTGAATTTATTTTACTGAAATGTTAGTTTGAACCTACACATACCTTTTTAATTCAAATGTATATTTTGGCGTATTATTTTCTGCGTCGCGTGAGTATTAAAATTATTCCTACAAGAGTTCCAGTATGTGAGAGTGAATACGCGAAGTGATCAAAAGTGAAAGTGAATATTTCAAAACCGCTCGCATCCATCGAAGCACTCGTCGAAAAAAGACCGAAATATCACGGCGCGCGATGGGCGAGAGAAGATTCGGCCGAGGTCCGCACGACCACGAGACTTCGGAGGAGTATCCTCCGTTTTCCCGACTCTTCGTTTTGTGTGACAAATCTCATTCGGAAAATGACTTTCGGGATAAATTCTCCAAGTTCGGGACCATCGAGGACATGCGCTTCGTCAAGGATCGAGCCACCGGGGAGTACAAGGGGGTCGTGTACGTCAAGTATTCCAAGACTTCCGAGGCGGCGAACGCTCTGGAGAAGATGAACGGCAAGACCGTCGGGAACGTGTCCCGACCCATCAAGGTGAAGGTGGCGTCCAGCCGGCAGGAGGGGCCCGTGCGGGAGGACAACGAGGAGAAGTACGTGCGGCTGTTCGTCATCATCCCGCGCACCATGACGGACTCCGAGCTGCGCGACGAGTTCGCCAACTACGGTAAGGTGGAGTACGCCACCGTCGTCAAGGACAAGGAGACGCGGGAGAGCAAGGGCTACGGCTACGTCAAGTTCAGGCACTTCTCCGAGGCGGCCAACGCTTTCGAGAACGCCGACAAGAAGTACAAGGCCATCTTCGCGGAGCCCAAACGGTACAAGAACGAGTCCGGCATCGAGCCGTACTTCTCGCAGGCCCCGCCCCCCCTCGGCCCCGCCATGCCGCACCCCGGCTCCGGGGGCGACGGGTACATCGCGCTGGCGGTCACCTGCAGCCCCGTGTGCCACCAGGAGCAGATCCGCAAGCTGTTCAACATCATCCCCGGCCTGGACTACTTCCACCTGAAGCCGGACCCGCGGCGCCACGCGTCCACGGCGCAGGCCGTGTACACCAACCACCAGTCGGCCAAGTACGCGCGCGACAAGCTGCACGGCTTCGAGTACCCGCCGGGCTGCAAGCTAGTGGTAAAGCCGTGCTTCAACGCCTACTCGCTGGGCGACCAGTCGCCAGAGTTCGGGCTGCGCAAGGCCTTCCCGGGCGAGAAGGGCGCAGAGCTGGCGCAGCTGGCCGAGACCATCGCGCAGGCCACCTCGCTCATCCAGGCGGCCGCGGCGGGCACGCTGGGCCACAAGGCGTTCGAGGACTCCTTCTGCAGCGTGAAGCTGCCCGCCTGCCGCCCGCTGGCCAGCGTGGACGCGCCCGTGGCGCAGCGCTGCTTCATCGTGTGCCAGCCGCGCCCGCCGCCTGCGGCCGTGCTGCGCGACGCCTTCTGTCGCTTCGGCAACCTCATCGACGTGTACACGCTGCCCAACAAGAGCGTGGGCTACGCCAAGTACGCGGCGGCCGAGTCGGCGCTGGAGGCGCGCCGCGTGCTGCACGGCGCCGAACTGTGCGGCGTGCGCATCAAGGTGCTGGAGGCCGAGGAGCCGCGCTACTCCTCGCCGGCGCCGCCCGCGCCCGACGCCCACAACGCGCACGACTCGCCGCAGACCGCCAATGACGACGAGCGGGACGACCGCCGCAAGCGCTTGAAGATGGAGTCTTAAGTGCTTCGTAGAGTGGTTCCCGCCGAACACTATCAATGTGAAGTGAACAACTCCCGTCACTGTGATTACTGATTACCGACTCCTCTGTGCATACTTTAGTGTGTCAAAACTGCGCACCGGGTGTAGACGTATTAGTATCATCGAATCAAGCTCATCCCATGGAACTCCTTTACTTCTTATATGTGATCCATATATGTACTTGTATATATAAACATCTCCGTTTTGTACCTAAACTTTTAATATCTTTATAAAAGTGTCTTTAAAGATCACAATTGTTCTCAATATTCATTAAAAATATGAATACGTATGATCAATTTTTATGTTCCATATAGAAATAAGAATAGATCTTTTACAATCCTTATTAAGTTTATATAAAAATCTTCTAGTATCACATTTAGGTTTGTTCACATCTTATATGTAGAAAATCCAGTTCTATCACCTTAGAATGAGAGTTAAAAATATAATAAATTTATATTAAAATTAAAATAGTAACATTCTGTTACAGAATGTGTCTTAACAATTATTCTACTTCCACTTTAAATAGTTTTCACAAGAACTATTCACAGTAAGGATTGGTGATGTAACGTAATAACAAAAGAAGAAGAAAAAAACGCTCCTATTTTCATAGATCTGTCCATAAAAAAGTCTAAAAATGTGTTTTTACTATTATTTCTTGTTTGAACATATAATTTGAACATAACATTTGGCCTTACATTCACATATTTTGAAGAATGCAAACTTAAAAAATAATAATGTATATTCTTTTAAGGAATGGAAAAAGCTATACTTAAATATACGATCCTTATTTTTTATCTACTTAAAAATAAGGCTCTACTATAGATACATAAAAGTCATTGAAAAATAATGCCAACATTAAAAAAATTATAACATCGAAACCCTTTATGTTAAACAGGTAACGCTAGCTGGTGAACATAAGTTTTGTATTGGAGGTGGCGTGACCTTGATATGCGCACGCGAAGTACGTGGTGCACTGAACACAGGCTTTCCCAACAGCTGAATTGGTAAAGGAGCCCCCAATGCCTGGCCTTAAAGGCCCCTTGGATTTCTTTTTCTGGGGGTACATTAAAAACTTTGTACGCAGAAAAGATTCAGGGTTAGGATCACTTGCGGGAGTGAATTTATGCTGCTTTCTTTACAGTTACTCCTGAAATGATTGCACGTACGTGGCAATAAATTGAATACAGTCTACATGGGCAAAGCGACGAACGGTGCACACGTCGATTTATAAAAAACTTTTTCCGCACATTTTAAGACCAAAAAAATTTAATTTTAATATTTTTTTTAAAGCAGCTATTTTAAATGTTGGCATTATTTTTCGATGACCCTGTATTAACGATTCACTGCCACCATATCTATGTCAAAAGACATAATATAATTCATGTTATCAATGTATTTATTTCTGCCTTTGGCAACTATCATGTACTATTTGTGAAATTAAAATAAAATGGCTTTTCACCAATATAAGAAAGCCAATGAGACAACTGAAAGGAAAGGGGTGCCTAACCTTCTCTATTCCAAAATTTATATCGTAATGAATAAAGTAGTAAAAAAGCAATATTATTACTATTTAAAATGCCAGAAGGAGTCATAAAACTGACAGCTGTTTTTGATTGGGAGTACCTTCCCCATCGAACTTTTAAAGCCGGTGGTACTCTCACATAATGTTTGTCTAGTTGAATTGTGTAAACAAATTGTGTGTGAAAAATATATAATATTTAAAATTTATTCGGCCACAATACAAATTTGTGATTGAAATGAACACTATTTTTAATATTTATATACATAATGTAATAATCTACAAGCAATAAAATTTTTATATATTAGGGCTTTAGGTGCCCAAAAAAATATTACTCGAATAACGAATAGAAAAATTATTTCCTCGTGCCGCTTTTTATGCATTAAAATAAAAATATATTCTTAAGATGATAAAATATAATATACAAAATTTACACGGGATGCGGGTTCATTCCTTATGTGTGCTAAAAGCAATAAATTCGGATAGATTTAAAAGAAAAGTGAATTTTGTCATAAATTGTGTTGAATCAGAGTTATTTAGGGTTTTAAGAAATCACTGCCTTATGAAATTTAAGGGAGAATTAAGAGACGAGTCGCTCAAGACCCGAAACGTACAATAATATTTGAAATCACAGCTATACTCGAGTCATAGTGTGTAATATGCACAGTTCGTAAGAAATATGTAACGCCTTCTATACATCGGATTCTAACCAACTGAAGCTTGATGCTCTTGTAACAGCAACGCACATACTGTGCTCCACTCAGTTCGATGTCAGAGCAGACTAAAGCGAATCCCTCTAGTTACATGCGTGGGGTGCATTAATGTATCCACTAGTTGCAATCACCGAGCGCTACTTGTCTCTGGCTTGAGGTTGCATTTGTACAAATTTTACTTAGTTTAGTTTACTATTAAGCATGCGATACATTTAATCTCTTACCTATGTCTCAGGTTCAGCATGGTTAAGACGTTTTCGCATACTAGCTAATATTCTAAACCACCCGTCGTTGTTCTATTTTAAGAATTTTTACTGCGAGCCATTATGAACTGATTTTTTTATGTATGTATTTAGTTGTTGTAACTTATATTCCGTAATAAATACATGCCAATCAATTATTTATAAATAAATAAGGACTGACGATTAAAAAAAAGGTCATATTTTAGACCCATGTTATATACTGAGAAATGTAATTATAGTAAAGCATCAAGCAAATTTGCCGATGGTAATTGTTTTTTTTGTTGCCTTTTTCTTAAAAAAAAAACTTCAAATACACGAAAAATATTGTAAATACTAATATTGTGTAAGTTATTTTTTATAATTGTGCATTATTTTTGTTTAATTTAATGAATACTTTTATACAATTTGCAGTTAGTCTATTTTTTATTGCATAATAAATACATACTTATATTTTTTTAAATATGTAAATTTGGGCAAATTTATAACATTCAGAATAATTTTTAACTGATGTTATTTTATTTTATCATATTACAATTTCATTCGGAAACTTTATTTCTTTAATTTGTTTCACATGTTGAAAAACTGCTTGCCAAAGATCTCTGCGGTCAAAATTGTTTGTAAAAAGTTCAATAATACCGATATTCTTTATTGTATTAAATATTTTTTATTGTAAAGAGTTGATCTATTTTCGTGTTTCAAAAAATTGTGTCAAATTGGAGAAATTAAATATTAATCCGCGCATAGAAAATATGTTTTATTTATTTTTTTATTCACTCGCTAATGTCGGGTTTACAGTCCAACATGACTTGTACGAGGTCCTCCTTGACGGAATCGCTAGCCAATATGAAGTTTGAAGCCCCAAATGCCAGGGACCACAGTTCGGATTTGGTCAGCCCGAAGGTTTGGGCGCAGATGTTGAATTCTTCAGAGAGAGAAGTATCGAATACGCCTTTGTCATCGGTCTGTCAAGAAACAAAAAGAAAATCAATCATTTTCAGTGGAACTTGGATATAGCGTTATTGAAAGGACTATCGATACGTATATAATAATATTTATAGTGAAAAGATAATGCGTTAACTTCATAGTGTTGATTAGTTTAACATTACTTACATTTGGTAAAAATACAAATATTTGTCAATTATATTTCGGGTACTTTGAACTTCCTAACAGTACTGAAGGACAACCGGTTTCAAAATTACAAGATCATTTGAACAAATTAAAACTTAAAAATATCTTTCCGTAACCTCTTATTAAATTAATCATCCTTGTATTTTGGAGTCGGCCATTCCCTGCTGCTGACGTGGCAGACAATTTGATAAGTAAGATAAGTGGCCAAGACTCGGTCACGTCAACCGGCACCTGAAATCTGTCTGTGTGGAAAAGTGTACGGATAAGTGGAGGGCATAAGTGACTGGATATATGGAACTCGAGGAATGGATTAAGAAATAGCGTGATATTAGTAGTAATGGTAGATCTGAAAATAATTTTTACCTGGGAATCCCAGACAGAAGGAGTTGAAAATGATCGTTGGAAGTGTTGGAGTTCAAATCATTGTATACACATACTGGATATATCATATCCCAACGGATTTTTATAAAGAATTATGGCAAATGTCTAAAAACAGACAGCAAATTTATGAGATGGGAATATGGAAATCTGGGAGTTTATAGGATTCAGAACCTGTTATTGGCTGATCCAAGCGATGAATTTATATATTTAGAAGTTATTTATATTATGGTATATGCAACGTGCAAGGAATCATTTGTACGCTAGTTGGAGCGCCATCTCTGAAGGACCTTGTGAAGTAAGACTAATAAAATACTCACTGCCAAGCAAACTGGATGGCCAGCCTTATACAAAGTCTGAAAGTGATGATCACTATACGACTTTACTACTCCGCTCTTTACATTGCTGCTGAAGCAAAGTTCTGCAAAGCATAACGTAGTACATATTAATTATTAGAGAAAACAGTGTTGAAAGTACATGGACAAATCCATCGTCCAGTTTATTAATCGCACAACTCCAAAAAAGTGAAATTGGAGATAAGCTATTTAGTTATGTATATATAAAATTTTGAATTCAGTACTCAAAAAATTCCTGAAGAAAAAGAAATGGTGGTAAAAAAATAATGCATATTTTCATTTCTGTTTAATTTATTAAACAAAGATATTAATTTTTTGGGTCATCACCAGATTATTTATTTTAAAATAAATATAATCTAATGTAAAAACTCCTTAATTACTTAACACTATATAGCGACCATTTAAATATTCCTGTCTTTATTAACCTTCCCATCCCGGTGATATGTATTTACTACAACTCGAAAATGAGAATATCAATATAAAATATAATAGATACGGGCCCAGAATTTTTGTATTCCTCCATAATATAATTATGTATTACATGAAAGTATTACATATAATATAAAGTTATTAATTTTCAGCGACGGAAATAAATAATTTGTGAATAAAATCGGGAATAATATCACCTTTACACAAACGTTTCTGTGTGTGCGCATGCGGCGTGCTTTGTAAGTATACATGCATGTCGCATGTCGTAACGTGTTTACTCCGCCAATCTAGTAGTGTGCGGATCGTCTTGTGCGACAGTCATGTGTAACTACGACTTCTATAACGTCCACTTACGATGTCTTTTTTTCTCATTTTCAGGTAATTTTCAGAGCTAACATTACAAAATTGTTACATTTCCACTTCAACTATGGTCAATAAAAGCAACATTTAGGAATATTCACATTTTTCCCGTTTTTAAACCACATTTTCATATGGTGAACGAAATACATATCACCGGAACGCGCGGGAGTTTTTAGCACCGTAAGGGAAGGGTTAAATTAGTTTAGATATTTGTAATAAAATTAGACAAATTAAGATTAAACTAGAAAACCTGCTAGTACTGCGCCCTTGGAGTCTGATAATTATGACTTTAAATGTATGATTAAGATATCCATCTAATTCTGCTTGCATCACATGTGATGCAAGTAGTTTTGAATTTTAAGTAAAAAGACAATAAAGAGATCGTGAAAACACTTGAAACTTTCAACCTATGGGAATATTTCTGCAAAATTTTGTATGTATGTACATAAATGGGCAAAATTGTCCATACAGGATATTTTTTACCTGTTTTGAATATTGAAAGCATTAACTTTGTGGATCATATAGATATATTATTTCGAGAAATAAAAATACTTTGTGTTTTGATCCACTCCCATTTTTATTAACCAACTAGTTTTGGCAATAACCTGTTTAGTCATAAATTAAACCCTGAAGAGGGCAACAGGTTGTTGCCGAAACTAGTTGGTTAATAAAAATGTAAGTGGATCAAAACACAAAGTATTTTTATTTCTCGAAATAATATATTTTTTACCTATTGGAATTTTAGACTCCAGTAAGGAGTTCCATAAGCTCTGGGGGTTGTTATCTTCCGGCACGCATGTCACATGACCCAGCCTGTTTGGTGCCCACTTTAATATTTCCAGGGTTTCTTCAAATGCCTCCACTTCTGCAGTGTGTATTGTTGTCTGAAAATAGGAAAAACTCGAGCTCGGAAAATCTTATGCACCGGTTCGAGCGATCCGGCTCAATACCACCACTGAATACATATATCGGGCATATACATACATATATCAGCTAATCAAATATTGTTTTTTCTGACAAAATGGTTACTAAAACCCAAAAAAAAAACAACAAAAAAATATTCTGGACCTGTTATTTTGTTAGCAGGGAAAGTGGACATGATTATATCAGAATTTTATTTCAAAACATTATTTTTTTATCCGCTTTTGCAGTGTAGTAGTAAGCGAAGAGATTTTCACTCTCATATTAATTTAATATGTACTACCCTAAATTAGTGCTTGAAGGGTAGGACTAACCAACTTGCCTTTATATAATCAACAATTAAGTTAACATTGCGTTAAACTGATGTGCACCATTAAGTGCAGACAAGGGCGGAAAAAGAAGAAAACATTGTTATTATACTTAAAATTCCTAGGCGATTGATTCTCATTATAACTAAAATAAGTTTTTGTATTGAAAAAGGTACTATTTATCCAATTATGGCATTATGATTCGTTTTTGTTTGTCAATTGTTTGTTAAAATAATGCATTGGGATACAGCAAGAAGGTATAACTCGTTTCCGCTAAAAACAACCCTTATCAGCCTTCTACGAAAAACTTTTCACCAAACTTAAACCTTTTTGTTGATAGTTGATAGTTCATTGATTGATTATTAGTTATTAGTTATTTATTATTATTATTATTGTTATTTATTGTTATTAGTTATTTATTATTAGTTATTTATTATTAGTTGATAGTTCATTGTTGATAGTTCATTGATTGATTATTTAATAAAACAAATATTGCTTTAAACGCTAACGCGTTCCAGTCAAAAAAGATGAAGGATATTTACCTTCAAGCCAGATTTCCGGCCTTCATCGAGAATATCAGCGAAATCCTTAAAATTTCCAACTTTAGGGTCGCCACTGAGGTCAAGTCCAATTACTATGTTGGGATATTTCTTATTCATTTCAATAGCGATCTTCACAGTTTCCTTGGCTTGCTCGGTCGTGATTCTGCGGTCGATGGAAATCAAGAGAAAAGTCTTCATGCGGAGACGTTTGGAGCATTCCCTTTGATTCAGAAATACACATTTGTTATGTTAGTATTGAAAATAAAATATAACATAGGACACCATTCAGCTTAATCCTTTGACTGATGAGTTTTGACGAAGATATTTGGAAAAAGATAAGTTTATTTAGAAGCATAATTTAGATACCAAAATTGTAATAGCATAAATGCAATGTAAAAAAAATGGTACAAAATAGCTGATAAATTTTCTAATTCTCTGTTCTATTTTACTCGTCCCTATGAGTTTAGATACCTCATTCAACGCTGTTTGTTTGGCGTTGGATCTTACTTAGATATTAATAAAAATTTATTTTATATGGTATTACAGTATTCAAGTACTTGTATTTGAGCACTGTACAGCGTTGATGGTTAAACTATTTGACTGAACTAAACAACGCTTTTACAAGCTTAGGAATAGACCGGAGTAAACTGGAACGCCATTCTGGTTTTGAAACATCGACCCTTCCTTTCCAGTGATGTGTAACTAGTACACATTGCTTGTAATAACATTAATATCTCTATAAATAACTATAATAAATAATGGTTCAGAGTTAAGGCATTCCTCCATAATACATTTATGCATTGAATGAAAAAAATTGTTACAGTTACCTCTTATCGAGCACATTATAGAGATATTTCGTGAGAATGTGGAAAATTTTTATAATACTATCAAACAAGTGCCGTAGGTATATTCATGGTAAAAAAAACGCTATGCGACGCTATTCACGTCTCACTCTTACTTTACTTGGTTGTATCAGAACGCGAGATATGCCATCTCAGTTCTCAGTTGTGTTTCTAGTAATGAACCGAGTCAAGACTTGCATGCGCTGTGTGTGTGTATAGCAGCTTTCGGGCACCCAACCGAGGTGGTTGTCTCGCTCGTTTGTGAGCGTGAGTCTATGATTTTTTCATATTCTCAGCTATCAAACTTCAATCAACATCACTTACATGTGTATTTCATTTTTACATGAGTATTGACTATACAGCACCGGAAGTGCGGATGTTTTTGGCTCAGTAAGGGGAAGGTTAAAAAGAATATCTTTAAGAAGCAGTCATTAACAGCATGTTCCTCCAAGGTTGGTAAAATTTTCCATTGCGCTTGAGTTTACTTACAAAACAGCATCAATCATTGATTGTATATATTGTTCCTTGGTCATGTTGGCATTGCCGCGAGGAGTGGATCGCAGTTCGAGGTACACCACGTTATCTCGGTCAAACTCCTCTAGAGTCAGTACAGTGGCGAGCTTCACAGCTTCTGGAGTGTCCGTCAAAGCGTGCGCTATTCCAAATAACGCAAAACATCTGCAATACGAAACACGGCAAACAATTGGATATAAATGAAAATACACGGTACAAGCATTTGAAAATGCGATATTAAATATAGCAAAAACCTTTTGCTAGAGTGAAAGATTACATATGGATATAATAAAAACTTAAGTTAAGGACATTTAATTGAAAAACTACACAAAGATGTACAATTTTTTTTATGAACATCAACATTGAAATAACTTGTATATGATATAATAACTTCTCGCTATACTTCCAGAAAAATAATAAAATACAAATTTACAAACAAACATGTTGCGTTGTGGTCCCATGGTTAGTGTCGCGGACTCTTGAGTCAAAGTTTCTGGGTTCAAACCCACTCTACCACAATTTAATATCTATTTTTAATAATGAGCAGCTTAGGCTCAATAAAATAGAATGAAATTAAAGTATTGTTGTAAATAATAAAACACAAATATTTCTCTTAAAAAAAAACATCGGTTCATCCGCCATTAGATAGGACAAGCAGGATTGTCGAAAAACCGAAAATGACTAAAAGTAGTCGTGCGACTAAATGACTAATAATAGGCGGTAGAACCCAATCAACTTACTCCGAAAGTGTGCGGGAATGGCCTTGAACAATTTTGAAATGAGGTGTTTCATTTTTGGCACCCTCCTTTGAATTTTTAAGTTCTTGTAATTTTTCAAATGTTGAATCGCTTAATGACCCATTCAAATGAGCGTGGAGTTCCTATAAAATACAAATATTTATTAATTTTAATACACGCAGGCACTTGATTGTAAGTAATATTTAAAACCTTCAACATACAATTTTTGGTAAAGATGCACAAAATGCTTCCATTGTCAGCAAACCACAATAACTTTTAGTGAATAAGTATATTCGTAAGCAAAAGCTGTTACTAGTAATAATTATTACAAATCTACGTTTCTTCAGATTATTATTATGATTTCTTGAATGCAAAATGCAATCATACTATTATATTTTCACTCCTATTAAACGTCAAATATGTAGTAATCTTATCTTTGATTTTTCCCGCTATTTCAACCTGAAAACGCACGGCTACAAAAATCAAACATATAGGGCAGAAAATTAAAGTTTTATTGTTTTTATGCATATTCGATTTTTTCATGAAAATGTAGTTATATTATAAGATATGGGGCATAATTAAGATTGACAAAAATACAATTATGTTTGAGAGTATACGGTAAATAGGTAAATAAATATACAGTAAATATACATACAAACTACGTTGGACAGTGTGTAGACGTTTTGTCTTATAGCCACCGAAAAATGTTGCCCGCTTAAAAAAGACTCCACACTTTTGAGGTAAATTAATAATAATAAAAAATATTGCCAAACTTCCAGTTTCCTTTACATTCACAAATAAATCTTCTTACATGCCCCCCCAATTACATTGACTTTTGATACGACCAAATTTCACGATTTGATTGATTTGGTCATGTCGAATCTCTTTTGACCGTCCTCGTTCTACTCTCCTATTCACATGTTTCAAATTTACTCTTTCATCATCCATTTGCTCCACATGTTAAAACTAACTAAAACAGCGTTCCTCAATCGATTAAATTATCCTTAACCAAGCTTCATTGCTTGTCTCATTTTGTCATATCTTAATTTGTCCGAGGGAATGCATTTCAAAGAGGTTTATTCTCCTTTCATCTTATTTTCCTTTAATTAAAAAAATAATAACCCACAGAGCCTCTATTTCAGAGGCTTGTCTATGGGTAAAACAGTAAGGACAGGGAAGATAGATGGGAAAATATACATCACAAACACCCAGACCAATTTAAAATAAATATTTCTTGAATTCGAATCAAACCCGCAACGCCAGTTTTGCAGTCGAGCGTCTACCCAACTATGCCACAGCGCCTGCCAACATCTGCTAACATCGCCAACCTGCGCATCTCAACATGGATGAAGAAAAATATGGAAGTTTGGGTAAATACCTGTATATACAGGGCTGACAACTTGTCATGGGCTGGTCTGTGTAAGGTTTCATTCCTGTACATCATGTTGATACTAGTACTTCATAATTTACTGCAGATTCAGAGAGTTTAAATTCCATTGTTCAACAATGATCAAAATAAATTATAAAGCCAGTTTACTATTTTAAAATAATAAAAAAACCATTATTTACAACTTTTCCATTGGTTTTTAGATATTTATAATAAAATACAAGTGTAAAAAAGAATGTTTATTAAGGATCGTTCAATATGAGCATTTTCTTCTATAGAACGCTGGTAACATAGTTTGCTTTGCTTGCTGTCAGAAATATTGGCAGGTGAATACGCTCTGTTTCCGGAAAGGACGAAAGTTAAACTCCAGACGTGCGATTTTTAAACTGAGAGCTTTATTTTCTAATCTATAGTGTCTTCTCTTATACGGTGCAAAAGTTGTGTCGCTTACTAATTCATCCAAGTGCAGCTAAATGCAATTTTACCTGTAAAGTCAATCATGGCCGTCAGCAAAAATCAATAATTAATGTTAAATCAAGATCAACAAATCAGTGCAAATCGTTCAGTTGATCGATTCCGTTAATCATTAACACTTAAACTACATTTAAAATTATTGGAATAAGTTATTTAACTTATTTGTAGACGTTACAAAAACCGTAATTAAGAGTTAGTAACATACAAATATTGTGAAAATGAGGTCCGAATTAAATTTAGACTTGGTGGATCCCGAACAAATCACATTAGAGGATAAAGTGTCTACATTTAAAAGCGATCCCGAAAGGTTCGGGCAGGTAGCTGACTTCGTCGACGAATTAATACGTCAAGCAAAGGCTGATGTAGAATCAAAACTAATAGCGAAAGAAAAGGCGAGAGTTGTAAGTATTTTAATTTAAAATTTCTTTAGTTAGGTACCTACTTTTTCCTACTTAGCATATACAAAAAAAACTTTTATTCATTCTATTTTTAAAATATTTAAGTTTGGGTTCCAAGCTGGAGTTTCTGGGCTTGAAATATGAGTTTATTTTTTACCATAATATTTATTTTACCCTAGACTGGTACCTGATGTGCAGGACTGATTACCTTGCCTTTACATTTTTTAGTTATAATTGTGTCAGTCTGATGCAGTGCCTTGTGCACCATTGGATGCAGATCCAAAAATAATTTTAAAAAAGTGAATTTATATAATTTGTTTAAAAATGTTAAAAAAAAATTGTAGCTTTTGTTACACTGTTTATATTGAAGTGAGGACATTAGTAAAAATATGTTTCTGGACTAATGTCTACAGTAATCTGTAAAGTATAAAAAAGGAGATGAAATAATACTTCAATACATTTAATAATATTTAGCTTATACATAAATCTCAAGCTGCATATCCACTATATATTGGAAAATTGAGAGCAGTCTGTAAGCCCAACAGTGGGACTACATGGAAATAATGGAATTTTTGGATTACTCCGGAACTCATAGGAATTAGCAGTATCCAAGTCATACAAGCTACAGTAGAGTACAGTAGTACAAAAACCTTTTTTAGGTTTACCTTAAGAGCAAAATATTTTTATGTTAGGTTGAAAATATGAGAGATATATTTTAATCTAAACCAGCGGTTCTTAACCTGGGCTGCATCAAACTCCAGGGCTTTGGTGAGTCAGTCTTCTGGGTCGGCGGAAGTCTTAACGTTTTGGTGTAAACAAATTGTAACATACCCTGTTATTACTAAGAATGCTTTGGAGATTTTCATACCGTTTCTTACAACATATCTTTGCGAGCTTTATTTTTCGAGGATACTGGATATAAAAATGAAGAAAAGGATAGGCTTTGTTGCGAAAATTATACGAGAGTGGCACTTGACAAGGTAAAGCCGCGCATTTCTGAACTGGTCTCTGAAAGGCAACAGCAGAAGTCACATTGATTTGCAGTAAATATTCATTATTTTGTTTTTATGTGAAAATCATGTAATAATGGTTTTGCTCTTTGTTTTCAATGGTTTTGTTCATTTTGTGCACCTATGTATAAATACATACCTAAATTTTGATTTAGAATAAATCAAATTTAATTTTTTCAATTAACATCCAGGGTTTCAATCAACATTCAACCTTCAACACGGTTAACCCATCGGCCTACCTGTCGCCAAACCTTGGCGGTAGGTATGTTTTTACATTCGCAAATCAGCCGAAGTTTAAGCCATGTCCCCATCCGTGGTAGTTCATATCATAAAGATACTTTAGTGTGATATCTACAAATCAGTAAAGAAAGCTTTTTGTAATGCATTATTTCTTATAATTTTTATACAAATTTATTGACGACACTTGACCAAAGATGTCCCTGTAAGGATAGAATTATCTTTTTGATTGAAATATCAACTAAAATCAGTTAGAAATCAAAACTTTACTTCTCAGGGTTAATGTTTTATTGAGTTATTTTTTCAAGTTTTCTTGTTAATTTATCATATTTCTGATCTAGACACTCGATAAAATACGTGCATAATAGTTATAAG
Source organism: Brachycentrus maculatus (assembly GCF_059751285.1). Classification (NCBI taxonomy): domain Eukaryota; kingdom Metazoa; phylum Arthropoda; class Insecta; order Trichoptera; family Brachycentridae; genus Brachycentrus; species Brachycentrus maculatus. Next base: position 1,237,024 of record NW_028280859.1, read on the forward strand.
TACCATATTTATTGGTAAAACAGTTATAATTTGAACGCCGTTGACGCTTCAAACACGCGAGCGTTATGATTGTTCGGACTGACTTGTACTACAAAAATAAATCTGTTTAGTGCATGGTACCTTTTTCTGCATTTAAAGATTATTTCTATGTTTGTTCTCGTTTTATCTGGTGTAAAATATTAGCGCCTCATTGTTTGACAAACCATATCACCTCCCCTCCGGGCGGGGCAACTTTTTTACTTGCGGGGATACATTCGATTAGTGTCTTTGTATACATGTTTTGAAAAAAAACTGATATGCGGATGGGTTAAGAACCACTGATCTAAACCATTTACATTCCTCTTCAGTATACTCTAGTAAACAATGTTTTGTTCTATTATCATCTTATCTTGTTTACATTAATGGTATGTTTATTTTGTTACAGGAGGCTTCAGCTGCCGAGCAAGGTATGATTTTTTTACACTTTATTTAAGTCATTTATCATTTGTTTAAAAAAATACATAAATGCATACAGAATTTATTTAAAATAAAAGAGAACAAGCTTTGAATTAATTATAATCTAAGAAACTTTGTTATTATTAGATTTACTTTATTGATTTTAAATTTATGTTTTACTTGGTAAATACCCGGTGAATTAAAAATGGATAGATTTACCACAAAGTGACTGCCGAATCAATTAAAGAAATTACTTTATTGGCTCTAACTTTGATTGCTCTCCTTAAACTTGTCTTGCAAATTATTTAAAACATCTTTAAACTGTAAATTTGTTAAATCATAAATAATTACAAAGTATAATTACGAGTCCATGACAGTAAAAAAAATATATTTGCTCATATTTACTGTATCATTATGTTGCTTAAAATGAGCCAGTATCATATTTTCACATAAAAAAAAATTAAAGGGTGGTAACTATGTATTGCCAGCTTATTTGGCTACCATGCTGGTGGTCCTAGGGGTTTGATTCCCAGGGGGGTCAAAATAAATATAAGTGTTTTCACTCTAATATTTATTTAATACTACCCCCGTACCTGAAGCACAGAACTGATCACCTTGCCTTAATATGTATAATCAATAGTCAAAATTAACATTTCGTCAATTTGATGCAGTGCCCTATGCGCCATTGAGTGCATTTAAAGGTCAGTAGGTAGGTTCTAACTATAGGTATGGTATAAATTTTTATTTTAAATGTAATGGTTATAGTTTTTTAGAGTGGATTGAAATTGAAAGAATATGCAAAATTAGATTTTACTGCGCAACAGTTCTATGACATTACAAATGCGTACATTTGTAAATTCATTGCCGTGCCTCTGAGTCTTTGCCCGTTTTATAATATGTTTTTAATTTATTTTAATTTCATATGTTTTAAATGAAAATGTGATGAATCGTAAAAAGATGAAAATCGTAAATAATCATATTATTTCAAGAATTAATTTGTTTCAATAATAATTTTGATTGTTTTTAATTTTTAAATCGATTCAGAGAATTTGTATATGACTGATTGTTAGTAATATTTGGATTGTGAGGAAAAAGTTGTGTGATTATTTTAATTAATTAAATACTCAAAATGCACTGATGAAAAAAATTCCATTATTATTTTAAATCTACGGTGCATTTGAAACGTTCAAAATACATCAATCTTTTCATAACAAGAAACAGCTGTTCTTTGTCTTATTTTACTTACTATTATGTTGAATATAATCCGCCAACACTGTTTCTAGTAACTAAAGTGAATAATGCCTTGTTGTCTCAATTGGTATAATTTAACATGATGTTAGTGGTTGTTTTTCATCAAAATTTATTATATGACTACATGTACAGACAAATACTATATACAATCATTTATATTTCTTTTTATTATCACATACAAAGTGTTAAATATTTTTGACTAAGAAATTAATTATTATTTGTTATATCTTGTGGCAATCCTAGAGTATTGATAAAAGGATTTGACCAAATAAAGTCAAAGTGTATGTAATCATTTAAAAAATATTGTGTTTTTTTTTTGTAAAATGAACTTTTTTTGCCATGATTTACATTTTTCTTTTTGTGATTTCTATGGAAGTTCGCCTATATTTTCTCTTAATATGTTAGATAGTAAGTTACTTTAACTAAGCATTTATTACCATAGTCTTTTTGAGGTTTTGACCCCTCAAACCATTTTAGGGTTTATTTTTACGTTTTATGAAGATAAAATTAATATTTGAAGCAGGGATGGTTAAAAATTAGAAACATTTTTTACTGAGGACTATTCGATCATTTAACTCTTAATTAAATTAAAGTAACATTTATCATTTCATTTAATCTTTTAGTATTAATTTGTCTTGAGGAAGAAGCTGTTTACTTCGAAGCTGATCGACATTATAATTAAGTTTTATTATAATATATAGTGATTTCATAACAAATATAATATTTTACAAAATAATATTATTAGGATTGATATATTAAGTTATATTTAAAAACATAGTTTTGAAATGCTCTTTCAATGCGAAATACAAGTCTTAAAAAATAAAAATCAGTAGTAATAGAATGATTTTTTTCACACCAATTGAAAATATAATTCTTTGCAATTTGCCTGTCTCTTTCTGGCCTTTATTCATATTAATATTCCTGTTTATTAATTGTAATATTTTTTCTAGAAACAATGTGCCACATTTATAAATAATAACAGAACTTTGTGCTCCACCTCTTTATTTTAAGTACTTATCTGACTAGCTTCGGCAACACCTTGCTTTCTTCAGGGACGCTTGTTAGTTTTATTGTTTTTGTTTTCAGGTTTGAAACGGCGCATCGGCACAAGAGCCCGCGGATTCATCGTCAGACTGTTTGAGGCCATCTGTAACTGCACCAATACCGGAGTCGCGGCCGCCCGGGTTGTTACTCCGAGTAAGAAGTAAATATTTCATCACCCCGATGCGGAGGCCTCCTCAAAAGACTCGTCAGCTTCCACGAATCTGTTTTTGTCAATTTTGATAAAATGCAATTCCACCATATCATTTTATGCATTTTTAGTGCAAATATGGTTCAGCATTCTAGTGAAACTACCATTTTTTTTAATGCTGAATAATCATATACATATTTTTATTTAAATCCGTCATTGATTATGAGTTTCTTTTATTAGTTTTGTAAGGCATATGAAACATATTATTTTAAAACAAATTCACATCTGTTGTTTATTTATAAATTCTTTTGTAATGATAATTATCTTGAAAAACAAAATGTATATATTTTTTCCGCCTCTAGTGTGTAGTGGTAGTTCTTTTGGTAATCTATGCATGAGGTCCCGGGTTTGGTATCCGGAGAGGATTACCATAACTAAATAGCGTATTTTCACTTTTACAATTTAGTATGCTGCTTGAACTTTTGCAAAAATGATCACATTGTCTTCTTGTAATGATAAATAATAATTCATGATCAGATCCATATCGATCCAATGCAGTGCTCCGTGCATCATTGGGTTTCAATAATGACTAGACGATATTTGTAAAGTGTAGATGAAATATTTTCAATTAAAAATAAACTATCTCGCGTCTTATGTACAAATCATATCTCTCCCGTAAAGTAAATATTAATTGGTATTGTATAAATTAAATGTTGTTAATGTTCTTTTACTAGCTTTTTTTTAAAATCATTTTGAATTCACTTATATAATTTTATTCCATATATGTAAATTTAATTCATTGTGTGTAGTTTATGAAGTACAAATATGAATAAAGCAATAAAAAAAAACAGTGCAATAGTCGTCAGTTGAGCTTATATGATTAAAATAAAAACTAAATTAAATGACACATTTTATCTGCCACTGAGGGTCAATTTACCTTTATGTATTAATTTATTTAAGTATGAATTATTATTTTATGATAACGTTAATCATCATTATTAAATAATTTAGTTTCGTACCTTATATATTACTTTAAGACAAAAAAAGAGTGCGCTTATTACTCAATTTCAAAACTAATGTTTTTTTGTGTTTTGTTATTATTCGTACTCTGTAATGTACGGGTTGCAGTGTAACAAAGTATGTATTACATCATATATACATGTTGTATAATCTGCAATTTATAGTTTTATTTATTTCAATCTCAAGGTTACGAGTCAAGCAAATATAAAACCTGAGTGTGAAATTGCATATTTTTGTTACAAAATATCCGTACCGTCTGATACATTAAGCTACTAAAATTTGCATGCAAATAAGATTATTATTCTTGAATATCACACTGTGATGTTAATTTTAAATTATGTTTTTAAACGTGTTTAACAATTTCGAGTCATTAAATTTCAACTAGTCCTAAATCGGTGAAATATTGGCCTTAGACAATAAATATATAGTCAATATTTATTAAAAAAATTAAAATACTTTTGTCAAATTCACCGATTTTAATTTATATATTATATTGTTTAAAAAAAAGTATTATTTGTTTTAAATTGATACCTCTGTGTAGATGAAGAAGTTAGTGAGATGGATATTTATAGGGCTCATGACCTGTCATTGGCTGATTTAAGTGTGCACTATTCTATCTATGATTGAGCAACCATATTTTTTTTGTTATTGTGCATAAATATAGGTTTCAGCTCTAGTTGTGTAATATAAAAATTTCAACAACAGATGGCAGTACTGAAAATTTTCGCATGGAATTTATACATGTTTCAAAAAATTAAACTAAAATACCAAAGTCATTAATAAAAAAAAGAGACTTGAATATCAGCATCCTGTTACGGATCAGCGCCAAGTCATTACGGGAAATGTCAAATAGTAAAATTGTGTAATACTGAAGACCAGGGTCGCAAATTAACAGAAGAGATAACGAATCAAAAGGTTCAAAGTGGGATTCATAGAAAAGTCATCCTTAAGGGGATAGATCCTGATTTGAATGAAGAGCAAACATTTTGCCTTTATGCATCACTCAATTTTAAGTGCTTTGCCAAAAAAATAAAATAAAAACAAAACATTTTGCCGTGTCATTATTTAGACAGATGTCAACACACAGTACAATAAATAAGTTTAAGCAAAAATTTATTACAATCCTAGTGTCCCATTCTAAGATATTGTGTTTTTAATCCTGGGTATTGAAAATCTCAATCTGTGATAGTCACATGACTGACACATTTGTCTAGTGTCACATATAATCACGGTCAAGAGGTTAATAGACAAGTGGTAACACTCACATATGCCATATGAAAGGATTCATTCCGACTATTGAAACATGGACTCGCAAAAAAGTCTGGTGTAGTTCAAAACTGGATAAATCAAAAGCCTAAGTAAAATGAGAGCTAGTGAACTCTGTCGCTGGAATAAGGACCACGTTTACACTGTCCGCACAGTTAGAAATCAGGCCATCTCAATAACTTTTTCTCCATGTCGTGATATCAATGAAAACTTGAAAAAAAGTGTCATTTTCAAAAACAAAAGTGCTGAATGTTTTTTGTAATGTAAGAATTTATACAAAAGGTTGTTAAATTTTATACTGTGACATATGGAAGGTTGAAATAATGATGTTTCCTTAATTAAGTGTTGGAAACGATCAGTCGATGTTATCTTTGAAAGGTGTGAAGAGGAAAGCTATAAATAATTATTTTGTGATTATACAACCATCTCCTCACCATGCAAATTATTTAAACAATATAATAATAAAACCCTTATCCGCACCCCAATGGTGCATAAGGCACTGCGTCATATAAACGCAGTGTTATCTTGATCGTTTACACATGAAGGAAAGGTGATCAGCCCTCCGCTTCAGGTACCAGTCCAGGGTAATATTGAATAAATATGACAGTGAAAAATCACTTGTATTTATTTTACCCCCCTTGGGAATCGATCCCGGGACCTCCGGAACGGTAGCCGAGCGTGCTGACCAATACACTACGGAGGCGGAGGCGGAATAATAGGACAGCCTAAATGGTATTTACATCTTTCCTCTCCATGTCTATTGATGAACGTGTTGTTAAAATAAAATTTGTATTACGTCGTATCTAACTACATACATAAATAAAAAATTAATGCAATGATAGAGATTAAACAAGTAAAAAGGGTAAAAACGAGTGTAAAAAAAATAAAAATTAATTAAGGGTGTGGCTTTAATACCATTATTCAAATTGCATTCATGCATTCTTCACGTACAATAAAAGGTTGTTAATTCGGAAATGAATGGGAGGGACCAAAATTCAAAAACTCTTTCGTTTCATTCATTTTCGATTTGTCAAAAAAAAAAAGAATACTTGTGATGCACGATGCTGATAACAAAAGTATCTAATGAAATGAAATTTTTAATAATTTTATACAAAATATTTTTTTTCTCTTTTGTAATAATTTTATTAAAAATTTTTGATGAAGTTTTTTTTAAAACTATCGCAAGTATTTTTTTAAAATTAAAATATCTTGCCTCAAATTTCATTATATTTTTGAAATTATGGCAAAATTTTAATTATAGTCATTTTAATTAAAATACTTTTACTATACTTTGTATCACTGAAAAAGAAAATAGTTGGAAAACTAAGCACAAATTTTCAGGGGTAATTATGCTAACTACATGTGTATTTTTGGTAGGCAATTTTTTTATGTGTATTTTAAGTGAAATCTCCATTAACCAGTATTTTTTTAAATTGATTATTTGTACAAGTTGTTCCAAATGAAACATAGGACTGAAACTATTGATGTTTGTTCCGAAGAGTTGGTTATAGCAGTGTTCTGCAAACTTTTTTCTGTTCAAGGTACATCTGCCAAATTAAAATATTTCAGAGGTACAAAGAAAAAAAACAATGTTTTTTTTAATATTGATTTATTATCAAAATATAATGCGAAAATATAACAAAGTTTATTTAATATCTTCACAAAACCAGACTTTTTTCGCGGCACACCAACTAATCACCACGGCACACCAGTGTGCCGCGGCACAAACTTTGCGGAACAATGGGTTATAGACAAAGTAATATTGGTGTAAATTTTTGATGTGTTATATGTATATTATATGATTTTTCAACTTTGATTTATAAAACATGTAATGAGAAAAATGTACCAAAAACTTCATAAAAGCTTTTTTTCATTATATTTGGAGTTGGCCAGGTTTGATTTGGATGGACTTGTATATTTATAATTGCAATTCTGTGAACTTTCTGTGATACAACATATTAAAGCAATAATTTTTATATTTATTTTATCTATATTTGAAAAAAAAAGTTGCAATAATTTGATTTTTAATTATTCAGCTTAGTAACAAGGAATTGGATTTAAGAATTCACAAATTTTTAAAGATATTATAATTATTTTGCCAATTATATTTATGTAGGTTTACACGAAATTCAAAATAAACACATAATATAGTTTTCAAATAAAATGTATTTGTAAAACAATGCTGAGTATTTGATATCAGCACATGCAATTATTTAATTGGATCTTAACATATTGTTTGCGGGAAACGCTTAAAAGAGTCTTTAACATACTGTTGGTAGAGAGCGGGAGACGCTTATAAGCGTTCTATCTGCTTACTTTTGGGTTCAGTGTGAGACGCCAAAAACATTGTACAGATCAGAGTTGAGCTTGCGGTTACTTGTGATTAGTTAACAACCCTAAAGAGTGTATTAATTAGGGTCGGGGTTGATGAAAAACCGCCCGCCAACAATGTGTTAAGATTGTAGTCTATTTGGTTATTGTGTGTTTATTTTTTAAAGCTCAAATACTATAAGTTTAACCTAAATATCACACATTTTTTCTTAACCGTTTATGCTAAATTACATGGTACTATTAAGATTATTATTTTAATTTTTTTAATGTTTCGTAATTAAACATTTCATTGGTAAACATATGACAATGACAATCACCCCCCCCCCCCCGAGTTCAATAGCAAAGCGTTATATTGGACGCATAATAAAAGTTCCATTCTATTATCATAAAATGATCAGGCAGTTTCTTATCACGACTGAAGTGCATTGAAACCAATCAATACTCGCTTATGAACTTCAGCTGACAGATAATAAATGTATTTTGGATAGAAAAACTTTCCTCGAAATCCTTTAAAAACATGAAAAATTAATTACCATGTTAGTAATTAAAGAAGTATTTATAGATTTGGCGTTTAATTTGTAGAACTTTATTTTAATTTATGTATGAAATGTCAAATCAAACACTGATTATCTGAGTCTACTAAGTTGTATTTTATTATTAAAAAAATATTTGAAAATCAATTTTGTGACAATTTTATCGCCGAGTTGTGGCATTTTCAAATGAATGTCCATTCGAATGACATTTGTTTAAAAATGCCATAACTAGGCGAAACAACTGTCACAAAATTGATAATTATATGTTTTTTTAACGATAAAATACAACTTAGTAGACTCAAAAAATCAGTGTCTGATTTAATATTTCATACATAAATTAAAGAAGTGTAAAATCTCAATTTATATGTGAGGAACTTTAATATATCATTTTTTAATGGCGCATTTCCCGTATATAAATACACACACACTGTACTGTCATTTGATTATTACCTTTATTCCATATGCTTCCATAGATCTTAGGTAATTCGGAGTGCATTTATAATGCCTTTATTTCTTCCTGGTATATTGTTTACAGTGCTATCTTTAAATATATTTTTATTTTTTAATTCAGTTGTTTGAGACATTAAGAAAGACATAAAAATGTAATTGAAATCATGTATTATTTATTACCATTCTTGTTTTATTATTATTATTACTATGTTCATTATCGTAAGTGAATACATATTGTAGTTTATTATTTGAAATGAAAAAAAATACAATCATAAATACTTCTCTTCGCCTCTGTCCAAGGAATTGTTGTGTGAATCTTAACCTTTTATATGTGATGTTTTATGTAAATAGAAAATCGTAGTCCGTTCTTGTTTGTGATAAAAAATATTCTTGCATATTATGCAAATTATTTTAAACTCTTGTTACTGTGATGTAACAGGGGGCTATGTGGCCCATTTACTTGGTAAATACCACTATTTATTAAAATGTATTATGACACGTGTGACCAAGTAAAAGTTTAATTAAAAATGGACAAACCATTGAATTAATTAATAAAATTTATTCTTACATTTACCATATTAGAAACCGCAGCACATTTTGGGACTTTTTAGTTGAAAATAGTTTTATCTCAACTATCACAATACTGTGACAGTGTATTTCGAATGTAAATGTATTTCGTTCTCGTATTCTCTGAATGTATTTCGAGTAAAATAAAAGAAGCACAAAAGACAGATGAAGATTATGTATGAAAAGATGAAATAGGGTGGTAGAACTTCCTTTCTCTTTTTAGTTGATAATTTTGGGCCAACGTAGCGCCATGTCACACCACTGTAACAAACTACATATATGTGTTAGCTCATTCATCTAAATAAAATCCTGTTAGTGTTTGTCTTCCTTGAATGGTTCTGTTATAAATACATATTGTTGTGAAATAGTGTTATATTAATAAATAAATGTTTTTTGTGTCGTAACATAAGTGTTAAGTGTGAAGAAAAATAGTCTTCGATACTAAATTGTGTCAAAGAAATACAAAATTGATGTAAATCCATGTAGAAGCAATATGTCGTACCTCTCCAATTGAATGTATACCTTCTGTGTGATCATCCACGTTTTATCTACAAAAATATCTTCATTTCATGAGACAATTAAATGAACAAAACAAACTGATATCAAAATTAATAAATTGAAAGAAACATGTACATAAAATTTATTTATAATATATTCTCGATTATTTGGGGTCACATAACCATGTTACTATTTAACTGAAGCGATTCAAAATGTGAAAATAAATTTTTAAGCCACAAAATATTATTTCATTGATCCATATCCGCTCCTTATGTGGTGCATATGGGAATCTACAAATTGCCTCGAAGTTCTTCTGTCGACTGCTCACAAGTCAGTCAAGTTCAGACAAGAACTGCCAATGATTGTCGGCACAGGGACATCCTGGTCAGCGGAAACCCTTGCCTTGTAACAGAGGCAAGCTTGATGGCGGCTCTCGGGAGATATGCAAAGCACTTGGCATAGCCGATTAAATTGCCTTATCTTGACGATAGTTATAACCGTGGGTTGCATTCTACGACTTATTTCCTTTATATTTTTTTTTATGGAATGTAAAATTGTAGTGTATTTTTTCAATTTATTATATTTAAGATAATCGAAAATAAAGCATTTAATCTTTATTTAAAAAAAAATCTATTTAATTTTTTTTTCTTTTTTGTTACTACGTAATTACTGTTTTTTTTCTCTGTAATTAAATTAAATCATAAATGAATATTGAATAACTCTTCTACAAATAAATTAGTCGTTTGATATTTTGTAAAATCTATAATAATTCATCAGTATAATTTATTATGAACTTTTTCTATCATATTTCTATTGACTGATTATACAATGGGATCACGAGCTTTTGTCAATAAAATTATAACTTAATTGATTACAGAATGGAGCGGTTTATATTATAATATATCATTATTTTTTATTTACACTATTTGTACATTATACTCTTCACAAACCTTGGCACTCAAGTGTATCTATTTATATGTGTATTGATCCACCGATTGCTGTAAATGAATAAAAAATATATTCAAAAATTATTTATTATTTTTTTCTTCACTTTTTTTGTACTAATATAGGGTGGCGAATTTTATTGGATACCTGAAAGGTAAGATTTGCATATGCATAAAATTATGCATATATTATATGTACATGCAACGGCTAAAAGTATAAACAGTAAAGATGATTCTGAATTTAATTATAAAAAATAAAACACTTGCATTATGACCACTTTTCAGCTTATTAATGCAAACATGACTAGTTTTGAGAACTACAGTATGTACAGATGATCGACAGGTGAAAATACAAACCTGTTGGTGAGAACATCTGTAGTTCTCGAAACTAGTCGTGTTTACTGAATAAACTCAAAAGTGATTTTATGAAAATATTTATTTTTATATTGAAATCATCACGTTATTCCAATGCTTATGTCAAATCAATAAATTGATAACTTATTGCGCTATTTTCTTAAAATTACTATCTATCCTTAGAACCCTAAATGTCTTATCATATCATTCGTTACTTTTTGGGATCCTTTTCCTCTCCTCAACTACTTACCTGATCTTATTCACCACGATCCGGTAACTGAAAAAGTACCCATTAATACATTTATAGTTAAAACCCCAATAATGCACAGCTTATATAATGAACACTACGATGCACAACTCTTTCTATGGCGCAATATTTCAATAGGAGTGAGCATCATTTTGGAGTGACATTTATCACACTCGTATTTCTGAGCATTTGGCTTATTTGAGGTGAGAATGGTTTCTTCCGGAACAGATTGCGAGTTGGATTTGTTTTGGCTGCTCTGAGAACAAGTGAACTTTGTGTGCTGAAGTTTTTCCAGGGGTGACAGGCACACCGTGATCCCGCAACCCTCGCAAGTCCAGGGAGTTTGCAGGATTTCTTCATACAAGCCGTGACTCCATTCTGTTTCTTGCAAACTGGAAATTAGTAAAAACATTTATTATACTTATTGAACTTAATATAAATCAATGCGTACACAAAACAATAAAAAAATTTAATTAAAAATATCGAGACAGATTTCTACTGATGAAAAATTTAACAGAGTACAACTCATAGCAGTCAAACAACTATACGCTAAAACAATCCTTACACCATTTTGAGTGTGTCAAATACTTGTTCATAAATCTGGATTATCTCCAATTATAGGAGTTATTTATAGGTCGTAAGCCCCGTAAATGCCCAGACTTCCATATTCTTCTTCATCTTTAATGAGATGTCAAAAAATAATATAAAACAATCCTTTAGGTGGGGATTGACCAGAGTCATTTCATCGTAATGTGTTACGTTACGATGCGAGCATTCGTATAGTCAGTACAGCGAGCTGAGCTGCTCGCTCCGAGTGCTCCGAGCGCTCGTTCCGAGTGCTCCATTCGAAGTCGGATGCTCGCCGCAAATGTTACGTTACGACGAAATGCTCCGGTCAGTCTTCACCTTTACACATGCATTTAAAAATTACTCACACAAATCACAATAAAACATATTCCAGCTAAACATCAAACAAATCACCAATGATACACCATATGAAAACATTAGCAGTTTGAGCGTATGTGTTAATGATACTAGAACACATCGCTCACTCCTTTCAAGAACGTCATAAATCAAAAAACATGATTTTTCAGGAGAACGTTTTTAAAGTTTAAAAATATAACACAATGTATTAAAAATAAATATCAAGCCACTTATTGAATTTTTTACTGTGCAACAGATCTTTTTAGGTAAAACCTGAAGATTTTTTCTGAATTTGAAAAATATTTAGTTTAAGTAAAAAAATAATTATACAACACCTTTTCTTAAAAATGCAAAAGCAACATTTTCTGCCCTGTAGCGGGTAAATATTAAGTTAAAAATATGCCTCTTTTGCTGGGATATAGTTCATTTTCTGGGCATTCCGAAAACATGCACAACTGAATATTTACGAATTTTGATTTATGACGTTCTTGAAAGGAGTGAGCGACATGTGCATTTTGTTAATTTTGATGTATGGATTAAATGCAGAAACACATAAAAATCAAACACATACCACATTTGGTCAAAGGAACTTTGAAATATTTCACAATGAAGCTTTAAATCAAATAATGAAACTATATAAAAAACGTATTAGCCATTTCAATCTTTTTTCTTCTTCTCAATATATATCTCCCAAAAGATGAAGTTTTCTTTTGTAAATAAAGACAAAACAAATTATTGCAAAAATGCCAGTAAAACTGAAAGACAGTCAATAACTCATTGATCTAAAGAATACATTCAACTACCTCATAAAATAATACGTTAAAATCAGTTCGAGCTATATCTTTACCAATGTTTCAAATTTGCGAATCCTTTGTGTGTTTATTTAAACAATATAAAATAAATGTTTACCTTCCAAAAACCACATGATCCGTTATCCATATTCCTCCTTTCTTATCATGTGGATGGCAGACGAACTCTTCATTGAAGGGGTTAGGATTCAAGTCAGGAAACATTGTTCCTTCTTCCGCGCCATTGAAGATGTTCTTCATATCCGCCGGAAGCAATCTCTTGATGGTGTAGCAGATCTCTGTAGCCATGTAAGCACTAAGGCCAGTTGATAGCTCATATTGTAACTGCTGATTGGATCTCTTTTCCGGTTTTGGCTTATCCTTCTCCAAGCTGCTCTCGACGCTCATATCAACAGCTGAAAGAATCCAACTCTTATAAAATATTTAAAGAAAATAAATGTAGATGTGATACTGAGTAGACCATGTTTAATTTATTTTAAACCTTGAGGTGAAGTGGGCAGACCACTAAGGTTTATATATAGCATATACATTTTATAACATACAATGAAAAAATTATGTTAGACGTAAATGTATATGTATGTTTTAAGTGCCCAACTCTGTAGTGTAATGGTTAGCTTATTTAGCTACCATGCTGGAGGGCTCGGATTTGATTTTCAGGGGGGATTAAAATAATATTATTGATTTTTCACTCTAATATTCATACAATATTATTGTGGACTGGTGGTACCTTAAGTGCAGGATTGATCACCTTGCCTTCATATAAGTAGCAATGAAGGTATCACTGTGTCATTATGATACAGTGCCCTATGCACCACTGGGTTGCAGATAAGGGTTAGAAGAAGAAGGAGATATAAAGATAAAATAATAAGGGTGCAAGTTATTGAGGTCTTAGTGAAGTGGAGTCTGAGGATGAAGATGGTTGGGATTAGGGTTGTTTAAGAGCAAAGAGGAATAATGGCATACCTTCTAATCTGTCATTGATCAAATAATCCCACTGTTTTCTCAATTGTGTCGCTTTCAAAAGAAGGTTGAATCCAGCTTCTGGTGTAGGGAACTCCAGCTGCAGCCACGCGTCACAAACCAATCTGGAAGAAATCGCGCAGCTTATATACGGGCCGATTTGCGGTAATGTGCGGTAATTACCCCTTTCTGATCATTAACTCACCTCGAAAATGAGAGATTTGTGTCGATGCAGTGAGCAAACAACAGCAATGTTTGTGCGGCTGGCATCCTCATAGAATTCATCAAGTATGGTTTAGTCGTTTCAAGCAAAGATCTTAAATAAAGATATAAAAAACAAAATATATTTTATTTATTGTTTTGGCATTAACTTTGTGGTAAGACATGTTACAATGATTAAAGAAAACACTTAGTTTTTTACCAATTGAGTTTTATTATAGACTACATGTTTCAGAAGTTAAACTTCCATCATTCAGGTCTGTATAATAACTAAAATATAAAATATAAAATTGTTCTATAAATAAATTCTTCGCCATTGCTTTCCATTTTTCCTTTTTTTTCCCTTTGTTTTCAAATTCCGTCCCTTGACTAACCCCTTCCCCTTACTTTTCCCCTCTCCTTATTTATAGAACAATTTTATATTTTAGCTATTATACAGACCTGAATGATGGAAGTTTAACTTCTGAAACATGTAGTCTATAATAAAACTCAAGTGGTGAAAAACGAAGTGTTTTCTTTAATCATTGCAAAATATATTTGAATAGATTACATCGTGGGTAAAAAATCTAAATCCCTGTTTGAATAATCCCCGCTATTTAAAGCTTTTAGTCTGAATACAAAAACCAGCTAACTAAACTTAAACTTGAATTTACTTTTAAAGCTACACAAATATGACATTTCAAACTACTTAGCGTATTTTGCCAGTTTGTAGATCATTGAAAACTTTATAATAGGTACTGTATCATTAATATATCATTAAGATATCACGACAGTATCATGTCTGTTTAGGTAATTCACCAAGTATTAAATGATAATATGTGAGAATTAGCTATTAGTAATTGGATAATTAGGTGGGTGATAAATACAAAGTGTATCATGTCATTCCGTAATGTCTCAAAAAAAGCATATAAACGGAGGTTTTAAAATCATATAAGTGTTCAATCATTACATCTACTATCTCTCTCATGTTAATCAACCTTGGACTCCATTCTCTGTCCTCTGCCCGGCTACATCTCTGCTCTTCTCTGTCGCATCTTTGCTCGACCAATAGTGCAACTCTTTTGAATAAATCATCGAATCTTCTATCAAGTTCTAGTACTACCTGATAGTACACATTCTTTAAAGCTGTTAAAAATACTTCAAGAAAGTTGAAATAACTTACAGGTAACAAACGATTTGATGTTTAGAGCTGAGAGGCAATCTGGACTTATAGCTCGTATTGTCCATATCAATATCATTTTCTTCCAGCTGCAATACTTGCGGATGGCTACCAAAGTAACTCATCGGGTGTAGAGATACAAATGCCTTGTTCGAAGTGTGAAATAACTGTTCGGACACAGACTAGAAAAAAAAAATCATATATAAAAGTGGACACAGTTATACTGATTTATAATATTTGTTTACATTTTACTTCTCATCATTTCATGGTACATGCATTCAATTATATATTTAAAACATAAACAAAAATCTTACAAAGGTATATTCTGTGTGTGGGGATACAATATAATACAATGTACAATATAGTATGGAGCTAATTACAATAATTTTAAACCAGAAAAATATGATAAATAGTAATATAAAAAAGAAATATTAACCACTCCATAGAGTGTTTTCACTAGAGGGTTTTTTTTTCACAAAAAATACAACAAAAAATATCACTATATTATTTTTAAGTTTATGTAATTTACAAGTTAATTAGTTAAAAAAAAAACAAACAAACAATGCAAAAACAATAAAAAATGTAAAAAATAATAACCTGATATAAAAAGTCTAAGTATAATAATAAAAAAAAAAATCAAAAGATAAAAATTGGTAATTTTTTGAAGAATGGCAACCGGCAAGCTCAGTTCGGTTGTTTATCTTTTGTAACGCAATCAAAAAGTAAACGCGCGAGTAGTGCTCAAGTTGGCGCGATAAGACACATGCGCAGTCCGCGAACACTGCTTGTTCAAAAGCAATAAGTGGATAAAGAATAGATGTAAGAAACAAATAATGGAATATCAAAAATAAATACAAAAACATAAGTAAGAAAATCAAAGTAATAGTTGGATATCATCCTTACAAATTTCTTCTAAAAATTAATTCATACACAAGATTACTCATCAGATAAATGCCAATGATTCTATGAAGTGGTAAATCGATGAAATAATTGATGAATGATTGAGGTAAGTTTACAATGTTTACCTTGCAGTGGTTGAATTCATCCGCAACGGCTACCTGCGGGTAAAGGGCTCGACAGAGGATGAGCTTCAGGGTGGACATGTCTCTGTGACTGGTAGCACTGCTGCCAGATATCAAATCCTGAAATGGAATAAATAAATATATAAATAAATGCATAAGGAAGCTTGTGCACTGCCCGGAATTTCACCGTCCAGTTTTGAAAAATAAAAGCGACTACAACAGTTTAGCGTGATCGAATTTACACCCAACGTGTTTACGCACTGATCAAGAGCACCGATCCGAAGAAAGATGGACAAAAGTACAAGCCAATCCTAGCCAATCATTGTTTTAAAAAGCTAACTGAAGTACCGGACAGTAAAATTCCGTCCGTCGTAAACACCCAAAGGAAAAAATAAATACACCGAATGGTCGCTATGTTATGGGAGGGGTTGTCAATCATGGTTAGAATGGAATAAGTCATGCAGTGTAAAGTGATGACTTAAACCAGTCAATCACTGGTCATAAGCCTTGCAAATACCGAGACTTCTATATTTCCATCTCAATAGACCTCATCAATCAAGCTGAGGTATCAAACAAATCTTTATGTTTTAAAAATTTACAATAATGTGTTACTTGGCTGCCATGAATCGTGCAATTATGATGTAACCAATGACATGATTTATTTTGTTTCTTCCTATCTCCATTACATTTTTTTTTTTGTTTTCGTCGATTGTACTCTAATTGAACAATTACTTTAAGGATGCGATGACAAACTACTTCATTAACAGTTTATCAGGATGTGTTTGATATTTTTTTTCAAAAACAAAATGCTTTTAATGTAAACTTGCCTTGACTAATTATAGCATAGCGGTAAAAAAAGGATACTGGAATGAACATGTAAACAGAATGTCAGAAGACAGACTGCCACGTATCGCCTTTCAAGGTAACCCTGAAGGACGCAGACCCCCGCAGACCTTCAAAAAGATGGAAAGACAGCTGGGAGTCAACATCCCAAGAGCGACATGCAGAGGCACAAACAGATCCCTAGGATCTACAAAAAAAAGAAGGTAAAAAAAATGCATTTAACCTGAACTTTCTTCATGTCATTAGCCATCTGGAATTCTACATCCTTTATGTCGATACTTCCACTGTCTGCCGGGGGGACCCCTTCTACTCCATCTCCCTCTATCTCCCAGCTCTCCATCTTCAGTCTCTTTCGCTTCCTGCTCTCATCGGCCGCCTGACTTTTATGTTGTCTACAAAAAAATAACAATACCGATTACTAATACCGATACAAATAACAATAACCATTCCGTATCTAAATCCAAATGTGTTTATCTTGATAATTATATGAAGGCCAAGTCTATGCTAGTCTATTAGGGGGAAAGATGAAAAGGGAGCTATGTAGAGCACTTAAAAAAGTCAGGTATTGTGAAGTATGAAGATCTGAAAAACCTGACATTATTTTAGATCTATTTTAGATAAATTTAATACATATTATTATACATGATGGTATTTAAAGTAATGAAAACGTGAAACCAATATTATAGATTACAAGTCAGTGTTTAAAAATGCATGGAACTGTATTTTACGGACTATAAGATGCAAATTTTGTATGCAATTTCTTCAAAAAATTGTCTCCAACAAAAAACGGTCCCAAAATTCCGTGGCAACAACATTTTGGCTTCATTTCAATACAAAATGAAACAAATTAATGAGAGCTTTCTCTGCATTTCGCATTATATTCATGTGAATTTATTAAAAAAAACTATTTTGATTTTTTGGGGTAAACAGAATGAATGCTTACAAATTAAGGTGTATCTTATAGTCCGTAAAATATGGTATTATAAAAATCACAATTAATTTGAAACAAGGTGGTTGAGATAATGGTATCATTTCCAAGAATGCAAAAAGTCTCGGGATATTTGAAGGCAGGATCAGGTTAGGTTAGGTTAAGGTGTTGAATGGTTAGGTTAGGTTGTTGCAGACTGGTGAGGTTAAGTTGCCTGGCAGATCCTTAGTACTTCCGAACAAAGTGACTTACCTTCTCATATCTTTGAGATGTTTGAGTTGGCCATGCCTTAGCGCCCGCTCAGCAGATGACATGCTTTGTGTTTCTTTCATTGCCAATAACCCACAATCCTGGAAAAATATCAGATGTAATAGATTTTTAATAAAAGATTTAGAAATATAAGAAAAAGTAAGCGATTATTACGAGATAAGTAGTCTTTGTTGTGTAATATCAACTTGTTAACCGGGCGGTCCGCTGTCCAATTACGCAACTTGTAATGGGCGCGAATACTGATTCACTCCGTGTCTTAAATTCATGTCGAGACATGTATGGATGATTAATATTTTTGTTGTTGGAAAAATATACGTCCCGCCCGTTCCAGGGCACAACATATATTTCAAGGACGAATTCATTTATCCTACCCGTACCCGATATTGTTTACGTTTGACATATTTATGCGTCCCGCCCGGTTAACAGGTTAATGCTTGATGGATTAAACTTACCTGTAGTAAGTCTTTGAACTGGCTCCTCAGTTTAGTGATTTCATAAAATCTCTGTTCTTCTAGCCCTCTTTTCTTACACCAGTGTTTGGAATTGGTGGCGTGATGGTCACTGCTCTGATCGCGTCTGCTGTAGGAGCCTTCTTGCTTTATCTGCAGCCAGGCCGCGTATGTGTTTAACAGAGTTAAGGGGTCACCGTGGTCCGAATCCAAGGGTTTCCTAGCCGTCTGGAAATGAGCGCAGATATTAATTTCAAATTGAATTATTCAAATGAAAGGTTAATATATCAACACTCTCCTTATCAAATGTAAACTGACCTGATTATGGGAAGGTTATTTTGAAACCGGTAGTCATGAAGTAGTGTTTTTAAGTTGTATTACACAAAGTGACTGATGAATGATAATTACACAGAGTGTAATATTACTATACCACAAAGTTAACAATGCTATTAAAATACAAAATATTATTTATTTTACTGAAAAGGGTGTATGGTCTTTGACAATTTCGGTTTTCATGATTGGGTAGTATTGAAATTTAGCTTCAAGCTGCTATCGAAGATACACTGTCAATTTGTCATGTTATAGAAGTCACTCTTTTTCTAGATCTATTTTTGTAACCTATGTACAATTAAAATTAGTTTGTCTGCCTCCATAGTGTAGCGGTTAGCACGTTAGGCGACTAGGCTGGATGTCCCAGGTTAGATTCCCAGGAAGGATAAAATAAATATGTTTTGTTTATTCATTGCAATATTCATTTAACACAATCTTGGAAAACATCATCGAAATTGATCCTTCCTCTTTAAAATTAATATCCCAATTCATCACCAAATAAAGCAATAGTTGAAGATGTTAATACGTGCAATAAATTTTTAATCAAATCTATGGCCCCTACATAAAGTACTCTATCTGCAAATCTGTTATTTTACAGGAGAGAGCTTAGAAGATTTTTTCAACATATATTTTTTTTATTAATTAAAGGTTTTATCTGAAATTCTAAACTAGTATTATACATTCAAAAACATGATAAAATAACGCATTAAATCGTTTTAAAACTTCATGCTTTGTTAAAATTAAGTAGTCAGCGTTTTAGGAGTTCAGTTCATTTCAAAAATTCGATGTAGATAGCGTCTTATACGCCTGAAAACTAGGCGTAATTTATTTCATATATATTTTTTTGTTTATTTATATTTGTAGATAACGATCCGCTGATAACGTACACCAAATATCTCAAAATTGACAAAAATGTAGTAAGAGCACTTTATGTAGGGTACGTCGAAATAGTGCCAGTTAAAATGAGTAACAAACCTCGCAGTCTATATCTCGGTGTGCCCTGTTGGTGTAAGGGGACTGCACAGAGAGTGCTGCGGCAAGAGAGAGAACGGCCTCGGACTGCAGCAGCACGGATCCCAGGATCAGCATCTTCCCCAGGACTATCTCCACTGGCAAGCGGGACAGGGCCTTCCCCAAGGGGGTCAGACGCTCGTCCGAAGAGAGCGCATACTGAAAAAGGACCATTGAACTTAATTAATACTTTGACTGTCATCTTCTCTGGTCTCAATCCTGTGGATCGGCAACAACTGACATCTCCTTCGCCAATCTGGTCTATTTTCCGAAACCCTCTTTGAGCAGCCCATGTCTTCGTATAAGTTTTTTTTTATTTGTATACATTTATTTAAATCACAATTTTTGCATATTTAGAACAATTTTTTTTGCAGAGACCCACCAAGCCATCTTGAGTGTCTTGTCGGTGGAGCTCTTTTTTAATACATTTTTTATTGTTTTTAACGATTTTAACCTAATATACACACAAAAAAGAGAGAAAAAAATAATGTAAGCATTTTACAATTTTCATAAAATTAACTCTTGATCATTTACCCATTCCTTTATTTTGCCTTTGCTCCATATTTAATTTTGATCTCTAACGTCCGTCGGCAAAAAATTAAAAATGTTTGGAACGATATATTGCAGTGTTCGACTCCCATATTTATAGTTAATTCTTGCTTAGGTACTCGCGGCGTATTCGCTATAACTGTAAGACATGGAAAAATGGAAGTATACAGAAGAGGCCTATATCCATCAGTGGAGGACAGAAGGCTAAAGAAAAAGAAGAAGATATGGAAGTTTTTAGGCGAGTGGTTTCACAAGATATGCTATTAGCATCACTGAAAAACCACAGCGCAGTTCAGCAGCCCACTCATAGCTTGGTAAGTTAAATGGGTTAATCACTTCAACAAAAAAGACACTGGTACTTTTTGTATTTGTTCATAAATAATCTTCATAAATTACTTAGATTTGCATGTTACTTTATAACCAGACATGCCGACAAAGGGCCATAAACTCCCTGACTTTATAATAAACGTCTTTACTCCATGGCATACAAACCAGGGATATTGTAATGAATATAAACCGGTGGACACGAAACCCATCACACTTACCTGTTACCATAACCCCTGAATGCTTCCATGAATAAAATAATTTTAATGGTTATGAAAAATATTCTTGAAGCGGAGGGCTGATCACCTTTCCTTCATGTGTTAATGATCAAGATAACACTGCGTTTATATGATGCAGTGCCCTATGCACCATTAGGGTGCGGATAAGGGTTTGAATGAATGAAATGAAAAATAAGGGTGATTAACTTGTTTTATAATAAAATAAAGAAATATTAACCTTCTTTCTACATATAAACATAAAAAAATTAAATCTTTCAATTGTACCTTCAAAGACACCCGACCCCAAAATAACCGTTATGCGGCCGAGGGTCAGGTAACAATTAGTATGTGAAGTTTAATTAATTAGAGCTTGTAATTTTTAGCAAGTGTGATGGTTTTCGTGTCCACCGGTGTATGAAAACGTACATGTTGTTTTAATTCTAGTAATGAATTCTCGACACTGTCTTCTTGCGGAGCATCCAGAAATGGAAACTTCCGCACATCATTCAGTCCGAGGGAGACCATGAGAAGAAGAAGACTATCCAGTGGGACTCGTAGTAGTTCCGGAGTGCTGAACGCTTCAAGAGCGGAATACTCTTTCTCCGAGTAAATCCGATAGCAAACTCCAGGGCCTGAAACAGAATATGATGATAAATATTATACTATCTAGTACGTAGATTAGATTTTTTAAGACAGAAGTTTATTTAAACCTGTTCTTCCTGCACGACCTTTGCGTTGTTCTGCGCTTGATTTAGAAATCCAGAATTCTTTCAACTTTTGCATTTTACATGATGGATCATAACTCATTTCTTTGACCTGAAAGAAAATGATGAAAAATGAATGCAGTGTTCTATCATAACAGCCGTGAATTGAGAGAAGTCATATATGGCCTTTTTGTACTACGGTTTTACTATTTTTTACTATTTTCTTATTTCAGAAGCATAATGAGACATGATTATGACATTATCTCCATGTACCACTTATTAAAATGAAGAAATTAGGAACAGAACCAGAACAGCGGATATCATGGATCGCGTAGCAAGACTCAAGTGGCAATGGGCAGGACATGTTGCAAGACAAAGCTCCACTAGATGGACACATGAAATTTAAGATGGAGACCTTGGGAGAATAAAAGAGGAAGACGCTAAAAACCATGGTCCGATGACATAGCCGGTGTGGGGGGTAAAAACTGGTTGCAAGCAGCAGCAGACCGAAAAAATGGAAGGATAAGGAAGAGGCCTATATCCAGCAGTAGAGGACGGAAGGCTAAAGAAGAAGAAAGACCACTCATTTGTACTACAAATCATGGAGATTACTGCTATCAATGTGAATATTATCTTTTGAAATAAAAGTGCCAGGTTGTGGTCCTTGAGTTACTCTACCAGTATTTGATGCCTACTTTAAATAACAAGCCGCTTGGGCTCATTAAAATATGAAATAGAAATATTTGTGTATATAATAAAACTATTTGTATGTATATATCAATTAGAGAAAAAGGATTTTTTACCTTGCCAGAATCCACTACAAATCTTATTCCATCAATAGTGACAGATGTTTCGGCAATATTAGTGGAGACGATACATTTCCTGACACCATCTGGCGGGTAGTCAAATACCTGAATAGCAAACATAACATAGATAATAACATGTTGGTGGTACGAGTGACGCACTATTAAAGTGTTAATGGTCCACAGAAATCTGTTATGAAAATTATATCCAAAGTTCCGAAATAGACGTCCACAGAAGAAATATTCAACAAATTAAAACTCAGTGTTATCTTGATCGTTTATACATGAAGGAAAGGTGATCAGCCCTCCGCTTCAGGTGCCAGTCCAGGGTAATACAGAATAAATATTGGAGTGAAAAAAAATCACTTATATTTAATTGACCCCCTTGGGAATCGAACCCGGGACCTCCAGAACGGTAGCCGAGCGTGCTGACCATTACACCACGGAGGCGGACAAAAACTACGGAGGCGGTTTTCTCTTGAGAACACCTTATAATCACAAGTACATGAAAACATTTATGGAACCACAAAAATGTAAAAACAAATTAAATAAATATCAAACTCGCTCAAAACAACTTTGAATATTATGTTATAAAGCTCTATAACCTACTCACACTATCCATAAAGCCATTGAAAAACGAAACTATTTATAAAACAGCTAATTTTAAAAAGATACGATGGATGAATGTGCGTAGAAATAAAATAGTGTGTCATTCAGCCACCATCTGTGACTGTATGACATTTTTTGGACAAAAAGTCACCACAGTGGTTCGCGATATTTTAAATTGAGATAATTTTTTTTTTCACAAATGCAGAAATTTCGATATCAATAAAAAACTGTAATGGTTGTTAATTAATAGTAATTACATATAAATTGTACCATTTATATATTTTCAAAGTTTAATTGAAAAAAATATTATCTGAATGGTTTGTTATTTATATTAAAAATGGTTCTCAAGAAAACAATCATTTAAAGAGAATAAATAAAATATCATAATTACACAGCACGGCGGAAATTTTACAACTGATTTGAAACCCCGTAATCGGGTTGAATGTGTCGAATACGAAAAAGATTATTATTTGTGGACAATATATGTAGTTGACTACTACTACCATCACGCCGTTTCCCCGCAGGGGTAGGAAGAAAGGATGGAACGCCACACTCTTCTGTCCTGACATACATGCCTCGCCTCCTTCACATCCATACATGCCCTCCGATTACGCAGACTTTTGACACTGCCACATTTTAAGTTCTGATTGATCTGATTGATCTGATCGTGCCAAGTCTTTTCGGTTGTCCACGTTCTGTTTTCCCGCTTTCTGCCTAGAATGTATGACCTATCTTCATATTAGATATTATCACCTTGTCTTGGTCGGCGATGGACATACTGCTGTGTAGAGGTAGAACTATCCAGCTGTGTGACTTCTCAGCATACTGTTTTGCGGCATCAACAACTGATGTGATTTCTTGCATTCCCGATAAGAATATCAATAGATCACCTTTTTCATCCTCTGTAAATCAATGTGAGTGAAGTTTTAGGACAAAAAAGGGTCATGTAAGCAAATGAAGACGAAAAAATGTGAAAAGCTGCCCGAAAGAGTCTTCTTTTATCTTGTAGCTTTGATATCTATGTGCAGAAACAAATGAAAAAAATTGAAATGCCTTCTTCACTGGCTTGAATTGAATTGATTGGACATATAGTCAAATAGCAATAATGGTTAAAAAACATTTTGAAGGTTGTAATACTCGTAACGATATTACGCGTCAAATTTAAATAATCATGTAGTCACATGATTCACTTCCGCTGGCCTACATAGAACAGCCCCCCCCCACGCCATTCCAGGAAGATCGGTCCAGCCGAGCGGACGTGCTTGTTGTGCTGGTTGTGGTTTTGTCACGAAACTACGTCTATAATCCGTTGAAGAAGTTATTTTATGTATTTGATCTGAGCTCTAGTGTTCCTAGTTCAAGTGTGCGACTCTGTGATCCGAACCGAAGTTGACCTGTGGAAATGCAGTCGACATAGTCTCACAAAAACGTGCACGCGTGCGTTGTGTGTTTTAATTCCCGCCAACTAGTCTCTCAAACACGTCCACGCCGGCGTTGGGTGTTCTATTCCCGCCAACTTCATTGCCCTCGTGCCCTGTAATAACTTCCGATTCATTTCTCCAGCTTCGAAGTCTACAATACTCCATCTCCAGAGATCTTCCTCCAGCCACTTCCGAAGTCCAGATGACGTCATCGTTTTCGACCGTTGCAGTGTGTGACGTCATGTGACGCGCCATCTTGAGGATCGAGTTTGCCGCTCCGGTCGCCAGAGCTTGCTAGTGTGTGACGTCATGTGACAGCGCCATCTGGAGAATCGAGTTTGCCGCCCCGGTCGCCAGAGCTTGCTATACAGCGATTGACAGTTGACAGATCGACATTTTCGTGATGATCGGTAGATCCCTAGGTACTATTGTTCCACCATAGTTAATAGAAATTCAGACAACCAACAAACATTAATCAATCTAGTCTGGTACAGTGTCTCTAGAATTAATATGTAGTTTTAATTAGTATTTATAAATCTTTGTGATACTGTTAACATTTTGTCTACATAACCTCGAATAAACCCTGTGTAAAAATGTTTTAAGTGTTATCATTTGGTGACAGATACTATTCCCAAGTAAGTTTTTCAGATATGCAATTGAAGACTCATGCTGTTATACCCTGAGAACTAAAGACCAAATTGTTCAACCTCCCTGAGCCAGTCTAAGCTAGTTTAAAATAAAAATGTATTATTACAAGGTCTAGAAATGAATTAGTGAAAATATCAAATATATTGAAAGCTGTCCCACCGCATGCCCAGATCAGATCCAGAAGCATCTAGGCTTCCTGACAGATCTGCTCTTGCAAAATATATTTTTTTTTAACTAAGTTGCGAAATTTATTGAAAATGTGAAACAATATAAAATTGTATCCCTATTTTACTGTGAATTTACATTTAAAAGCTTTCAATATACCTGTCACTGCTAATCTAAATAAAAACAAGTTTGTAAATCCGTCACCAAATTTTCTTGAAGTACCCCGGTGCAGGCAGTGAAAGGGATTAGTATTAAGTTCAATTAGTCAGCTACATCCGACTCCGACCCGACGCTGGCCGGTACACAGACACCCACAACTCCGACCAGCACAGCAGACAGACACGGAATATCAAATATAGTATGTAACTTACTGGGATATTTGGTATCAATCAACTGCATGATTTGAAGGTACGGTTGAGGATCAAGACGCTCTGATTTGGTCCGCCGCCCTTCCACAAATATTGGACGGTAAATCAACTCGATAGGATAGAGTCTTCCGGGAACCTAAAATGGAATAACTTAATAAAAAAATGGTGAGCTAATAAATCGAGAATGAATAGATCTACTTCTTAAAAAAGAAGTTAAAGCCTGAATGTTAAGCTGTGAATCAGGATGAAAATGGTGCTGTTCGGAGAAGATCTTCTTTTCATAATTTGGGAGCATTATTTTTAATATCAATTATGTGATCACTATCAGTGCTCTCTTATAGATTCAAGACATTTATTCTAACAAAACGAATCATACATAAACTCTGGGTAATACAAAAAGCAATGGAGAGAAGGATGCTAAACATATCTCTTAAGGTGGAGACTGACCGGAGCATTTCATCGTAACGTAACACGTTACGATGCAAGCATTCAGGCAGTCAGTACACCGAGCCGAGCGCTCCATCCATAGTTTCGGATGCTCGCTGATGCTCCCCGCGAGCGATGTTACTACGTTATGTTACAATGAAATGCTCCGGTCAGTCTCCACCTTTAGGGATCAAGAAACAAATGTTTGGATAAAGGAAAGAAAACAGGTAACAACAGATGTGGCTCAAAGAATGACGGAATAAGTGTGAAACTGGGCAGGTTATGTGGCACGTATGTCTGAGGATAGATGCACGAACCAGGTGCTTGACTGGAGGCCTAGAACGTAGAAGCGTGGGTAAGCCCCAGATAAGATGATCCGATGACATTAAGAAAGTGGCGGACCTGCACTAGAAAAAAGTCGCATCCAACAGAGAACTGTGGAAGTCCAAGAGGGAGGCCTTTGTTAAATACTGGACAAAAGAAGATGGCTAATTTCAGTAAATTAGTTAATTATGTGAAGAAATACCATTTTTATTCAAAGTTTTACGTACCTCAATGACGACAGCATTCTCATTTGAAAAATAATTGGAAAAAAGCTCAATGTTGATTGTAGCAGACATGAGCACTAGCTTTAAATCCTTCCTCGACTGTATAAGGCACTTGAGTATTCCGAGCAGAAAGTCTCCATGCAAGTGACGCTCGTGAATTTCGTCCAGAATTATTACATCGTAATTTGAGAGGGCTGATTCTGACGCTACCTGAAGGGGATGATAATGCGATGAAACAAACTAGAGTGCTGATTCATAATACTAAAAGTCTTGCCATGCTTGATGGTTGTAAAGTGGATACATCTATTAAGTATGTGTATATGATAGATAGATCGACGTGAGACAATTACAAGGTGACCAATTTTTTATGAAATTTTTGATCAGTATAATATTATAAAAGAATAAAACTTAATATGTTATCTTACTTTTATTTTTTTTTAATTAGACCAGACTCATGATGACATAACATAAAAATGGAAAAGCTATTTAGTTATTGTTTTAAGAAAATATCCATAACTATAAAACTAGAAATATGAATAAAAGATAAAATTGATAAATTGTTTAATGTATAAAAGAATAAAAATATTTTATTAGATTTCAGAAAGTATAAAGAATGAAAGGAGATAAAATAGATGAACTGAGTGTTTTTATAGGATAAAAAAGTAAACATTAGTAGTTTTTCTTTATTTTTCATCATACACATATTTATAATTTCAAATTTACAATAATGTGTCCTCACAGGATTTTTTTTAAGGATTCGGACACCATGGAAATGTTTTAAATGTTTTGTTTTAGTATAAAACGTGTTTATTTTCTCACCTGCCTGAGAAGGAGGCCTTCGGTGATGAAACATATCTTAGTTCCCTGGTTCCTGTTGCGTTCAAACCTTATCTGGTATCCCACTTCCGTACCGGCTTGTGTCAAAGTTTCATAAGCCACTCGCTTAGCCAGAGATATGCAAGCGATCCTTCTTGGCTGTGTGCAAGCTGGAGATATTAATAAAATGAGAATATTTACATTACATATATTGTTGTGATTTTAGAAAAAATCCTTTCCTTGATGTTGAAAATAAGTTGAAAATATCATAAATAACTCAATATTTTTATGATAATACATATTTATAGAATAATTTAAGGGTTTTCAAAGATGCATAATAATGTTTTTTGTCAGTTCTAGGATGATACCTACATATCCTATAAAAATGACATAGATTCTTTTTTGTTATGAAAAAATAAGAGGGATAGTCAATGAAATTTACTTAGTTCTAAAAATGAGACAGGAAGTGATATCATAGAAAGAAAAAACATCAATGAAAAATAAAGGTCAGTTACATTTAGTTGTTAGCAATATTTAGATATTTATCTTAAATAAGACTCTTTCGCATATCATTTTGGAGTATTTGGATCCCAATAGTCGAATTTGAATCTACTAAATTCCAATTATTATATACAATAAAAATATACAATCATATTTTTTTAATACAATATCTCAGAGATAATAATGATGAAAGCTATGATACTTATAAAATAATTATATCCAAAAAAAAATCAAGCAAAAAGCAGTCATATCTTAGGTATACTTTTGAGTATAAACATACCTATGCTTATGAATCCAGCTTCGCTTAAATACTGCGGAACTTGAGTAGATTTACCACAGCCCGTATCCCCCGCTATAATTACAACCTGTTCTTGTTGCACAGCTTCTACAATTTGATTCCTAGATAACAGATAGTAAAATTATTGTAATTTATACATGGATAAATTTTAACATAATACATAAAAGCCAATATTATTAGTTCATATATTGAAGTACTTTGTCGATAAACAACTGGATTCATTTGAAAGTAATTCTTTTGAAAGTTAAATGATATTGTGAGAGTAATAAGATAAAAAAAATATTGACATGCTATTTCTTCTAACCCTTATGCATTCTAAGTGGTGTATAAGGCACAGCATCGGATTTATGTGGAGTTAACTCTATTGTTGATTATATGAATATCGCCCAGTGATCCTGTACTTCAGATTCTTGGATATATGAGTGGAATATGCTTGATGGGATGTAGATGATGTAATAATTCAGGATGGAAGACATTACTGCTATATGGGAAAGGAAATAAACAAGGAATCGTAGAAAAACGACAGTAATAGGAGAGGAAAAGGAGAATAGCAGCCATGGCTAGGGCACTCGGGGTTGTATACCCATATCCGTATGAGCTTGTGTTAGTTGTACACTGCTTATATGCATGAATACACAAAAAAACCTTAAATACAGAAAATAAATATTTTGAATAAATTTAAATATCTACCTGAATTCTGCAACAGGCAACTCTGATTGAAATTTTCTTAATGATTTGAGTTTTTGAAACTTTTCTTTATTTTTAAAGTCTAGATATAACATGACTACGTCGACAAACTGTTGCACAATACTTTTAGTTAATCGCTTCTTCTTTCTATCATATTCTCGATCGTAAGGAGATATTCTTGAATACAACTCTTCGATGTCAATTCTCAATTTAAAATTGATACAATGAACTTTGCTGTATTCTAACGGCATTCCATTTTCGTCACATTTAGCATTTTCAGATGCTTGTTCGTTTAATACAGTCTTTCCATTCTTTTTTAGCAATCCTTCGTACTTAATGACAAACTGCCAGAAATCATTGAGATCTTGTATAATTTGATCATTTCCAGTACCGGAAAATAGTAAGCGATTTAATTCAGATTTGAAATCAATGTAACTGAAATCGGAATCATTATAATTTTTCTCGTGCGATTCTGAAGTTCGATCTCTTTTCTCTATTTTTCCCCATTCAGAACTTGAATGTTTATATCGATTTCGACTTTTAGATCTACTGCGAGAACGAGATCTACGTCTACTTCGAGATTCTCTGTGGTTACTTCTGGATCGTCGACGTTTTCTGCTTTCATAATTAGATTTTGAATACCCTTCCATTTTATACACAATCAAGTATCCATTTATTTTCAAAATTATAACCTCACTTGTTTAAATTTAAATAATCATTGTCGCATTAAATTGTTACATTGAAGAGTATTCCCATTATAACTGTGAAAAACTTATACACAAGTTGAAAAATGAAAAATATTTATGAATTTATTGAAAAGTAAATTGAATTTTTATTTGAAAACAACGCACTCCTGTCATTTTGACGTTTATTAAAAGTCGGTAAAACAGAAAATTTCATGACCATAATATTTGTGTTAAATTTTGGAATGCTTACTGACATCTGTGTTTGAATAGAATAATAAAAGAGTAGATTAGTGTGGAATCGAATCAGCAAAAAAATTGTGATTCGATTCTAGAATATTCAATTTTTTAATGTTGTGCTATTCAAATACAGATGTCAGTAAGCGTACCGATTTGAGCACATTTTTCATATTTTTCAAAGGTAAGTTATTTTTATTTTATTGAAAAATGCAAATAATGTTTGACTAAAATTATATTCACCATGGTTAAAAATACCTTTTTTAAAAAATGGTACACTTTAAACAATTTATTTCAGCGATGAGTGTGTTTAAAACAGAGTATGTACTATTATTTCTCTTAAAGTAATTTGATGAACTTTTATAATTATTTTTGCTTAAAAATATATAAATGTATATTTTAATGATCGTCATTGTATTTGTGCACTAAATTTCACTATAAAATACTTCTAAGGTCTGTTTCACCATTAACTTTCAAAATGCGCATTTTGCGTACCTGAATTAAAAATAAAAATAATGGATGCAATTATTTCTTAGTGTCTAAGAAAGTAGAAAGAAAACGATGAAATTTATATTATCCACTGACACTTCGTGATGGAATTGCATTTTTAATTTATTATTAGATTAAAACCAATATTTTTAGCTTTTCCACTTTTTTATTTGACCAGCGACCGGGTTTCGTCGTTACCGACATCATCAGACTGGTCACCAGTCACCAGACCAGTCACCAGTCACCAGTCATCAGACCATCACCAGTCTGATGATGTCGGTAACGACGAAACCCGGTCGCTGGTCAAATAAAAAAGTGGAAAAGCTAAAAATATTGGTTTTAATCTAATAATAAATTAAAACGATGAAACGTCAAAACGAATACAGCTTGGGTTAACCTCGGGGTCAGGATTATTTCTATATTGAACACAGAATAGACATGTTAACAGAAAAAACGAAACAATGAAAGTTTTCATTAAAAATTGTGATAAGGATGACGAATGATTTTTAACTAGCTAGCTCAAACCTGAGGTGACGTGACGTCACTCATTTATGAACAATATTTAAGATTTTTAAAAAATAAATATAAAATATACGCAGTAGTCAAGATAAATAATTCCTAAAAAAAAGTCATTTTGCAAGTTAAGCGGGTAGGTTTTATACTAAAATATATGTTTCTATCAGGATTCTTCTAACCCTTATACGCATCAATCTTGCATAGGGCACTGCATCGCATAGAAGTGGGGTTATTTTGATCGTTAATTACAATCCGATCAGGGTGATATTGAATAAATATTAGAGTGAAAAATCACTCATGTTTACTTTAGCCCCTCTGGAAATCGTACCCGGGACATCCAACACGCTAGCCAAATGAGCTAACCACTATACTACAAAGGCCATTGGGATCACTACCACCAAAATTATTTTTCCTTTAGTTGGTAGCACTGCATTAGGCGCGCCCGGAGGTCGTTAGAGATGTGGTCGTTAGTGATCGTTATATATTAGGTTTTTTTGTAGGAAGGAAGTTTCCGCGGGAAAAGAAATTACGACACAAAGTAAGGTCGGAGATCGACATTTTCAATATAATTTATAACTTTTGCCGTAAGAATATACTGATATATTAACATACTAACCTACTAACAACCATGTCACTACAGGGGTAAGCAGAGAGAATATAACGCCACACCAATCTGTCTTTGTAAACAATCTTCGTCTCTCGCTCGCACATACCCGCTAATTATTCCTACTCTTGACCAGCCCGCGCCCAAATATTTGAATGTATCATGCCAAGTTTTTCTCGATCTCCCTCTGCTCCTATTTCTAATTACATTCGTCTCATAAATTTGTTATATCATTCTTCCCTCCCTCCAACTTTCCAAGTGTCCAAACCATCTCAACATACCCTTCTTAATTTTAGCTTATCTCAGCCTTGTACCTTTTCTGTATTTCACCATTGAATAATAATAAAAATATTAGGAATAACACTTAAAAATATAAGAAAAACATAATAAATAAAAATATCCTATCATCCAAACAAATATTTTAACAATTCTTCTTAAAAAAAAAAAATCAATTTATAACAAATAAAAAAAGGAAAAATCCAGATGGGTAAAATAGTTCTCACGAATGTAACCCGTGCAAGTATTGTGATCACTAATAATAAAATAATAAAAGTAAAGAGATGACGTTAAGAATCGTAATGTGGTACTTTAAAAATAATTTCCAAGTAGGTACTTAGGTAGACCGATAATCCAGTAGGTACCTATTTGTTATATTTTATGGATTGTAATAAAAAGTGTTTATAGCGTAGGTTAACCTAATAGATCGCCAGTACCTTCCCTTGACAAGACGAAATGGAAACGTTCATCAGCATTTACATTCGCAGGTTCTCGGTACAAGTTCGCTCTTCCGTTATTCGATATTGTCAGTCGTTAAATTAATTTTATTGCCTGCCAATAACGGAGCGGTTGGACAATCAATTTCCTCGAGCCCGCAACACTAGCAGCGAGCTCTAACGAGGGACCCCACTTCTCCGCGTCTCGGGCCCTTTCACACTGTCCTAGCGTAATTTTACAATTTGCAGCCATTACCCACTAGATCTAGACAATCCAATTTGCGATACCTAATCCCAGTGGTGTACAGTTGTTGAAAACGATATAACATTTGCCGGTAGAGGGTACATATATCGCTCACTCCTTTCAAGAACGTCATAAATAAAAAATCGTCAATTTTCAGTTATGCATGTTTTCAAAAGAGGCATATTTTTGACTTAATATTTACCCGCTACAGGGCAGAAAATGTTATTTTTGCATTTTGAAGAAAAGGTATTGTTTAATTATTTTTTAAATATACTTAATATTTTTCAAATGGAGAAACGACCTTCAGGTTTTACCTAAAAAGATCTGTTGCATAGTAAAAAATTCAATAAGTGGCTTGATATTTATTTTAAAAATATTATTTTATGTTTTTAAACTTTAAAAACGTTCTCCTGAAATATCAAGTTTTTTGATTTATGATTTCTTGAAAGGAGTGAGCGACATGTGTTCATAGATAGCTTATATCATGTCCTGGGTCAAGGATGCCCAATTGGTCGGTCGAAAATCGGTAATCACGATCGACAGTTGATCTCTTCTTCTTATTCTATGGCGCTAAAGCCCATATCGAGAGGTGGTATGTGGTATCACATATGATAAAAATAGTGAAGGACATTGGTACCGTAAACCAAGCTAGGACACAAAATGCCTAACCATCTTCTAGTGGAACGGAACGCTGTCAACAAGCCTTCCGTTATCGTCAACAGACGATAGTCAGTAGTCCGGCTTCTCCTGAGGAGTTTTAGGTGGTTTTCTCCCAGCAATGAGCAAACTGAGTTTATCCTTCCTGTTCCCAACACATGGAAATATTTGTACTGCAATGATTACTAATTCAGATCTGCTCATATAGAATACAATAGGACCCTGCTTAGCGCTGTTTCAGCACTACGCGGTAGAATGGTGTTAGAAATCGAAAGCTGTATTGATATACCCCGAAACTGCTTTGATCTTCCTTTGCTGTCTTGCTGCGCGTAATTATATGTTAGATTGAACTCGTTTAGCGCTAGAATTTATTAGGTTCTTAAAGTATTTTGAGAAATTGATGGAATAATGTTGAGGATCGTCCAGTCGATCCACTTTGTAACCAATGCGATACAAAAAGAAACTTTGCGGCAAGTTTTGTGTTTTCTTTTCGACAATCTTTTTTACGAGGATATGTTCTTACGTATTCTCGTTAAAAAGATTGTCGACTTCAAAGTTAGAATTATACCTTTCAGGAAAATAACGGCAGATCATATTTTTATAGAAAAATTATATTTAGTGTCAAACTTGTAGTATTACAATTCTGATCACGATACTTTTCTGGGTTATTATTCTGTGAGCCTTTAGGAATTTGTGTCGATTTTATAGGTTGTATTGAAGCTTCACATCAGCCCTTATGATAGATGGTGTAATGCTAAACGAAACGTTGGCAAGAAGTATTAACGACACGATATGACGGTGCATGTATATGATATGTTCTGGATATTAGGTATTCTTGGGAACATCTATAATATACGAGTATTACTTTGTGCTAAATGTTGATACGTCCCTGTTCCACTCGACTCATACATTCCACTGTTCCAGCCTTTGCTAGGTGTGTTCCAGTCTTCTCGCAAGTAAGTACAATGTAGACTAGACATGTACAGGTACCAGGTAGGTACATCTCTATGCCGATCCTTTTGTTGGCAGTACCTAATTCCGTCGGATTGTTACGGGAGTCAATTCCCGCGTAATTCTCTGTCCAATTTGCCGAAGATATTCCACTATAAACAATATCCCAAGGAGCCGTTCACCGGGCGCTGCAAATAACCCGCTAATAATGGTGGACAAAGAGAATTCACAGCTCACGAATCAGTTCGTATCTACTTTTTATAGCGTTTACCGATCGGAAATCACAAGTGATTACAGAAGTGATAGAGTTAAAGGTTAGGGTTCGAGTCTATGGTAATGTTGAAACGTAGCGAGGTACCTACCTGACTGTGTTACTCCAATTCGTACCTACACTCGTAGTTTCATTGATCGGATTATGGCGGGAGGTTTCCCGCGCTCAAGGTAAAAAAATGAACTGTAGGGTTTTAATATTCGTATATTATTTCTACATTCGAAGATTACGTTAAAATTTTACTAGCCATTTTTTTGCAAACGAACTAATACCGTACCACGAAGTCGGTTTTGAAAAATGGGAAAATAGTTTAAAAAAATCGAAATATATCGTGGCATGAAAGATTGACGGATTTTCAAGCAATCCCAATATCAATTACATCCCTCCTTTGATTCATACAAGTTTTTTTATAGCAAGCTCTCTTCGATGAAGTGAAGCACAGTAAAATTAATATTAACAAAAGTATGTACCTATATAGATATTAACAAAATTGGGTGTGTCCAAATTCTTGTTCACAAATCTGGGTTTCTCCACTTACGAGTTATTTATATACTGACATCTCAACATAGATCAAATCAACCATAGGTGAATATAGATGTAGAATATAGATGTTTATTGTTTCGGCATTCACTTTGTGGTATGACAGGATTCAATTACAAATAAGACAATTGTTTTTTACCACATGAATATTATATTTTGTTAAGACAAGTTTCGGAAGCTGCACACACTTTCATCAACGTTTTATATTGTAACCTGTAAATGGAAGCATCTGTAGCTTCTTACACTAGTAAGAAAATATAACACCCAAGTGGTAAAAAAGAGTGTTTAATTTGTAATTTCATTGGACATATATAATAGTTCCAAAAATTCGAGTCGTGTGGTTGTCAATCATAGGTTATTATGATGAATATTACACGTGTGTAGTGATCACTTAAACCAGCCTATAACAGGTAATAACCCCCGCTAATACCCAGACTGCCATATTCTTCTTCTGTTGAGATGTCGAATGACTATTTCTTACGTAAAAAAGTGGTTTGGTATCAACCATATTCGACTAAATTCGAACAATGAATTTCATACGAATATCGAAATTTCACTCCGCTGTTTTGACAGCCAAACTGTCAAATTAATATTTCCCGCCAGATTCCCAGGGTTGCCATGTTTGAAATACTAATTTCCATATTCCAAGGTAGGTACCTTGTTAGGTACGTGACTTAAAAATCCGAGTAAATTGTAACTTTAAAAAAACTTGAGTGCGTTATCTCTTGTTTTTAGTTTTAGCGTGTTCTAAAAAGGCGGCACTTAATTCCAGGCGGCAACTCGCAATAATAATTATGTATTTGGTACATGGCAATTACCGCGAGGTGGGTTTTCCGCTCTTCGGTAGAAATTATCTTCAAGTAGCGCCAAACAACTGACAATGGTCAGCCAAAACGTAGCACAGCACAAAAAGCTACTTAGCGACGTTTGGTCGTGGAATTTTACAGAACAGTTACATTATGTCATTCACATATACCTACGAGTATTACAAAATAAGTACTTGTACTATTCCAACTATATTTTTTTTTGTAAATTTGTGAAAATACCCGGAAGAGGGGTGGGAGGGAGGAAAAGAGGAAAAGGGGAAAAGGGAAATATCAAAACTCAAGACAAATTGTTCGAAACGAGAGACGCAACACTATATTAATGTGGACTTACAATGGTGGTGTTGAACATATCAAAATCTCCATATTGATAAACATAGGAATTTTGTTTAGGGTTTGTTTTACTAGTGGGAAGCGCTAAGGTGTCAGTTACCCTGGTGATTCGACTGGGAATTCTAAAACATATACGTTCCAGCGATTCCGGCGAAACAATGAGCGAGTTAAGCAATTTACAAAATAGGATGACATGCGCTGATTTTATGCGAAAATCCAGAGAGTTCATTTCAAAGTATTTTTTGGAATGACCTAACGTCCAAGTGACTCTAAAAATTAGTTACAGCTTACGCAACACTGCTTATCGTGACCCTACTTAAGCTTCAACTTTACGAGTTTTCTAGCCTATACCTACTCGTTAGTGGATTTACCTTTTAAGTTACTACATATAATTACTTGTAATTCACAAAGTTCTAGGAAAAAATAGTCGAAAGTGTGGTCTAAACATCTACAGTTAAGGTAGGTACCTACTTCATAAATTTATTTTGAGCTCCTAAGATTCGTCGGAAGACCCCAAAAGAGATGGTCCGACGACATAGTCGCTGTTGGGGGTAGAAACTGGCTGCAAGCAGCAACCGACCGAAGGAAATGGAATGATGCGGAGGAGGCCTATATCCAGCAGTGGAGGACAGAGAAAGAAAGATGAAGAAGAAGACGACGATTCTCCGTTTATATGTATCATAAACTGGATTGACACCTGTGATCCATATGCAGTATTCAAAGTCGCTTTTTGGTGAGGTGTCCGCATGCTAAGCGGAGAGTTTTGGCATTTCGGCTGGAGATAAAGCCAGTAAATACGGCTAATTCAACATGCTTATCCGTTTAGATCTGTGTGGATGCGCGCGCAAAGACAGCCATTTTTACATGTCATGTCACGGTAAGGGGTTAAGTACTGGGTGTGCAAAATTCGATTAAAATCTTAATTTACCAGGTTCCATACTCGCGATTTACGTTCTAAGCTATTTTCCGTATTAAAAACCGTAAGGTTGGTCCGCTTTGCCTCAAACAAATGAGTTACTTTGCACGAAGAATATTTTTTATTATACATGTCTTAATTCGAAAAGAAACATCTACATTTTTTTTACATGAAACAATATGGAAGTCTGGCATTTAGCAACCGGGTTTCATCTAAACTCGGTTGCTGGTCAAATAAAATTCATGTGGAAAAAAACTACATGGTTGTTCTTTTATTCTTTGAATTGTTTTATGTTTACAAAATTTTGAGTGTGTCCAAATACTTGATCACAAAATCTGGATTATCTCCAATTACAGGAGTTATTTACATATTATTTTTTGACATCTCATCAAAGATGAAGAAGAATATGACTAGACTTCCATATTCTTCTTCATCTTTGATGAGATGTCAAAAAATAATATGTTTTATGTTTGATTATCATCGCATAAAAATTAAAATTCATGAGCGTTCTTATAAAAAAATCTCATTATGATTTTAGGCGGTATAAAGGTATTGCAAGAGACCGCTAAGGGATTTTATGATTTTCACATACTCGCGGCGCACATTTTCATATAACATAAGGTTATTTACTCAGGAAGCTACCCGAGGGGTCACTCAGATAGATTAACCACACCTGTGACCCCGAAATCACCCCCTCTATTAAGGGTAGGTGGGTAGGTACCTCATATCCTCCCTATCGCACAACATTATCAACTTTCCTAATATCTAAGTATGCTTCACTTTATACTCGTTTCTCAGGAATATATTTCCAATATTATTTTTTGACATCTCATCAAAGATGAAGAAGAATATGGAAGTCTGGGCATTTACGGGGCTGACGACCGTCATAGGCTGGTTTTTAAGTGATCACTTTACACACGTGTAACATTCACCAATTCTACCCATTATTACAACCACACTACTCAAATTATTGGAATTTCTATATTTATATATGAAACAATTTCAAAACTTTGTTCTTTAATCACTAGAACTTCACTAGAGACATCTATTGGTGAGATGAAAAGAAGTTTTTTTATTGAGCAGAAACTCTTTTATTAGCATGTGAGATCCGAATCCAGGATTATAATCACACACATGAGAGACGCTAGAAATTATAATTTTTATTTTTTATTGTTTTAGCTTATAATTTGACCAGTTAATTTATTTACAACATTTTGAGTGTGCCCAAATACTTGTGCACAAATCTGGATTTCTCCACTTGGGATTATTTTTTTACATTTTGACATCTCAAAAAAGATGAAGAAGAAAATGGATGTCTGGGTATTGAAAGGGCTTATGACCTGTCATAGGCTGGTTTAAGAGATCACTTGACTTTCACAACATTTTTAGTGTGCCCAAATACTTGTTCACAATTTGGTAAGAAATTTTCTTCTTATTTTAATTTTATGTCTTGTCACTCTACAAGAATTTTCTAGTATCTTAGAAGAGAACCAATTGTTTTGTTTACATAGTAGTACGTCACATAACTCACTAATTACAGCGTCGACCTCTGCATATTCCCACGGGGAGGCGTCATTACCATTATCGAGCCGAGCATGGTGCCCTGTATATTTAGTGGATGCTTTACAAGAAATTAAATCCTGCCGTACATTATGTGAACCCATATTATGTGTTCCTCATGTGTATTAATGGGCAAGGAGCCTATTAACGTGCCAAAAATATTATTTATAAAAAAGTGCTTCATCATAAATAACAAGTTTTTTATTATCATTGATATCTCAACATAGATTAAGAGAATATGAAAGTCTTGGCATTTACAGAGCTTACGATTTGTCATTGGCTGATTTTAAGTGTTCAATTTAAAACTGTGACATTCGACATTCTACCCTTTTTTTCACGTGTGAGCTCCGGGCGATATCTGTGGTTGAGTTAAGTAAGTTTTTTACCATCAAAACTTCATAAAATATATGTAAGATTTTAACCCAAATCATTTTACATACTAGGAGACGCCTGTAAAAATCGATTTTAATATTGATCAATTTTTTTTGACCAGTTTAAAAAATATATATACTTACATTAATGTTTTGAGTGTGTCCAAATTTTTGCTTACAATTCTGGATTCGCCCAATTTAGGAGTAATTCATATATTTTTTATTGAAGTAAATGTAAGGACTTCCATATTCTTCTCATGTATGGATATCAATAAAAAAATGTAGATATAAATAACTCCTAAGTGGAACAAATGCAAAATTTATGCAGCGACTGCTTTGAAATTTAGACACAACGGTACATTCGAATATCTGCTTATTTTTATCTATCTGTATTTGATGTTTTCATAACTTCATCAGCATTGTGAGATTATGCATATTATAAATGTATGCGTACTATTTTCTTTCAATTCTATTTAACCAGACAGAACCACAGTACGCGTGGCCGGGGGACAGTTAGTTATAAATACTAATAAAAGAGTTTCTGCTCAATAAAAAGCTTCTTTTCATCTCACCAAAGTGAAGTTCTAAGAAAGTTCTTTTCGTCTCTAGTGATGTTCTAGTGATTCAAGAACAATGTTTCAAAATTGGTTCACCTTATACATATATAGAACTTCAAAGAATTTGAGTAGTGTAGTTGTCAATAATGGGTAGAATTGGTGAATGTTACACGTGTGTAAAGTGACCACTTAAACCAGCCTATGACGGTCGTCGGCCCCGTAAATGCCCAGACTTCCTTATTCTTTTTCATCTTTGATGAGATGTCCAAAAATAATATGAGTTATAAATAAAATGAATTATTTGGATTGAGGTTTGTAGGGGATGAGGCCGTAATATGGCCAGGGCGTGTCGATAATAAGACACGTTACCCCACATCGGTAGTTGGTACTGCGGTCGTGCAGTTGCCGTTTGCTTATTGCAGACAGGACTCGCGACCCGGGATTTTTCAGATAATTTCATGCGTAATATGAATAAGGCACATTCAACCCAATGGGAATATGTGCTACAGGATCATATAAGATTATTTTCAATAAACTTTATAAAATTAAACAACTTAGTTTTAACCACTTTTTTTATTATAAGTACACTTTTTAACCTATCGGTATCGACAAGAACCTTGTCATAATCAGGGTTTATTAAATTCTAAAACATTAAAAACATTAAAATAGAGAGTGAAAGTTTTTGGTAAGGGAATGTAATTGAGTATTTTAATGGTTTTAATGTTTGAGAATTTAATAAACCCTGATGATGACAAGGTTCTTTTCGAAACCGGTAGGTTAAAAAGTGTACTGATAATAAAAAAAAATTGTTAAAACAAAACAAAGTTTATAAAATGTGCCACAAAGTATCTGCAAAAAAACATTAAAGAAATTATTTTCAATATGTTGAGTGTGTCAAAATCTCTGAGACAAATATGCGGCAAAACCACGTATAATAGATGACCGAATGGTGGTATAAGGAAAGAATGCAAAACTGTGGTAACCATTATCGATAAAATTAAGAAACGTGTGTTGAACGTGGAACTAATGAATGGAGAAAGAACAAAAAACAAATTTATGAGCAAATTAATGAGTGTAGTTGGAACTATTATATTGTAGAAGCAGAGGAAAAACTTAGGTTTAACAAATGCTTCGGCGTGGTCAGGTCAGCAGTCGGAATGTTTGAGGAGATGAATGAATGCGGAAGAGGCGAAAAATGTATGCAAAGACAGATTGGTGTGAAATGATTAGTAAGATTTTTTGCTTAATATGAACCAGACATATCCTCCGACATTAAATATATTTTCTCCTATGATTGCACCCATATTCCCTCTCTCTTGTGGTGTAGCGTTCTATTCTCTCTGCCTACTCGTGAGGGAATCGGCGTGAAGGTTAGTTAATTTTTGTTATTGAATAAATGAACATATCGCTCACTCCTTTCAATAACGTCATAAATCAAAAATAGTAAATTTTCAGTCGTGCATGTTTTCGAAATGCCTAAAAAATGTACTATATCCCAGCAAAAGAGGCATATTTTTGACTTGATATTTACCCGCTACAGGGCGGAAAGTGTTGTTTTTGCATTTTGAAGAAAAGGTATTGTTTAATTATTTTTTTAAGTAAAATAAACTAAATATTTTTCAAATGGAGAAAAAACCTTCAGGTTTTACTTAAAAAGATCTGTTGCACAATAAAAAGTTCAGTAAGTGGCTTGATATTTATTGTTAATACATTGTATTATATTTTTAAACTTTAAAAACGTTCTCCTGAAAAATCAAGTTTTTTGATTTTTGACGTTCTTGAAAGGAGTGAGCGATATCAGGGTTGCATCTTTCGCTTTCACATGGTATCTTCCCGTTGATCCGCGGTGATCTCGATCCCCAGTTAAAACAGAACAAAATGAGTGCGTAATGTTAATTCTGCCATGGGATTTGGTCGCAGCGCTTTACGGGCGCACGCACGGGCCTTCCCACGCCCGGGCCTCGAGCCCCGCATCCCGGCATCCCGGCGTCCCGTAATCCCGGCTAATTGCCGGTAATCGCCGATCTGGATGCGTTCGGAGGTTCCTTCCGTGTCGTGAACCCGGTGTCTGCCCGCTGATTGCAGGTGCGTCGACCACAACGCAAACTAATAAGTACGGGGTATGATCGACTTAAGGCCAATTATTCGTTAAATCCCAACATTATTTTCTCTAAATCCAGGACTTCACACACAATTGGAAGAGTTTCTGCTTAATAAGCAGCTTCTTTTATCTTACAATAGATGTCTCTAGTGAAGTTCCTGTGACTCTTGTAAAATGTTTCGAAATAGGATCATATATATAGAACCTCCAAAAATTTGAGTAGTGTGGTTGTCAATAATGGGTAGAATTGGTGAATGTTACACTGTGTAAAGTGATCACTTAAACCAGCCTATGACGAATAAAAACATTTACGTAATGTTACCTGGATTTATTTTTTGACATCTCAACATAGTTGAAGAAGAATATGGAAGTCTGTGCATTTACAGGCCTTACGACCGTCAAAGGCGTGATTTAAGTGATCACATTACACACATGTAACATTCCCCAATTCTACCAATGATTGACAAACACACTACTCAAATTCTAAAAATTTCTAGATATGCTGATCAAACTGGTAACACAGTATGCGCGAGTTCACTAGAGATATTTATGGTGGAGGTAATAGGGTATAAGATAATAGGGGGAGGCTTTATTCATTGTCATATTTTTATGTAGGTATATATGTATGTGTTTATTAGTATGTATTTAAATAATATTTTTATGAAACACACGAAGGAGAGGTGACATTGAATAAACATAACACTGAAAAACCACTAATATTTATTTTAACCCTCATGTGAATCGAACCGAGGAACTCCAGCATAGTAGCCTAGCGCGCTAACCACTAGACTATGTAGGCGAATAAAATCTAAACAAAGTCAAAAGATTGAAGATATTTTTATATTTTATAGGTAATAGGTCGGATAAAAGCATTCAGGGGTGAGTTCGGCGTTTATTTTTCATTTTTGCGCATGGCCGCCCCAATTTAGGGGATGAATATTGTCATGTTCCGCAGGCGCCGACCCCCCGGGCTGTGCAAGGGTGGCCTTGTGTGTTTCGTTTCTAGCGGCGCGTAAATCCAACGGACAAAACAGATTTGCCGTTAATCCGTTTAGCGACAATACTACCTGTTCTCTAGAGCCTTTGACAA
This sequence comes from Brachycentrus maculatus, assembly GCF_059751285.1. Taxonomy (NCBI): domain Eukaryota; kingdom Metazoa; phylum Arthropoda; class Insecta; order Trichoptera; family Brachycentridae; genus Brachycentrus; species Brachycentrus maculatus. Next base: position 1,279,778 of record NW_028280859.1, read on the forward strand.
TATGGGTGGCGCCCTCGATCAAACCTTGCCAATAATAGGATATGTAAAAAAACATGTGCATACTTATTTATTTCTATTTATATTCTCAAAAGTATTTATATTTAAAGCATTTACATTGTGGTTAGTCATTTTTACATATTTTTTTTTACAAATGTTAATAATATTAGTATATAACCACTCACCGAGATTATTATGTCTACCGGTTTCGAGACGCACCCACACCACATAAAAAAAATGATATAAAAAATAACTCCTATAATTGGAGATAATCCAGATTTCAATATATAAATTATTATTTACACTAAATTTACATCATATACACACACACATATATATATATATATATATATATATATATATATATATATATATATATATATATATATATATATATATATATATATATATATATATATATATATATATATATATATATTTATATATGTGTTACATTTATATATTTAATGTTAAAATCAAACATTGGTTTTAACGAGTCTACTTAATTGTATTTTATTAGAATAAAATAACAAGTAAGTAATTTTTTCCACATTAATTTTATTTGAACAGCAACCAGTATTCGTCGCAACCGACATCATCAGACCGGTCATCCCGGTTGCTGGTCAAATAAAATTCATTTGGAAAAAATTACATACTTGTTATTTTATTCTATAAAATGCAGTTCCACCACGAAATATCAGTAAGTACAAAACATAAATCTAATAAAATTTGTGACAATTGTTTCGCCTTGTGATGGCATTTTCAAACGAATGTCAAAGTGCCCATAATAATAAATATTAATAATAATAATTTACCTGTTTTGGATGACTCGCAAAACTTTTATGTTTTTTTTTGTAAAATTTGCAACGAATAACAATTTGCATGGTTAGTTAAGCATTAGTTGGCTTGTTCCATTCGCATTGTTAGTGTGACAGTGACACAAAGACCTCCCGGGCACCATATAGCGACCATCTCCCCGACATGTGTAGGGACCCAGGACACCAGCGGACCCCTTTATCGTCCATTTCGCCTAATAATGGACCATTGTGCACGTCAATGGGTGTAATGCCCATATAATCGCTAATCGGTCGGAATACTGGGATTTACTTTCCTATGATATAAGGAAATAATGTTATGTTTTGAATATTGAAAGCATTAACTTTGTGGATCATTTTGAACTATTATTTTGAGAAATAAAAAACCTTGTTTCATGTGAGTGGATCAAAAAACAAAGTATTTTTATTTCTCAAGAAAATAAATAATGTTTTGTTTATTTTTTTATTGGGTGCAGAAAATATACAAAAATAGGTAATTTAATAATCGTGATTTTTAGACATTTTAGGTGATGATTTTTTATAGAAATTAAAAAAAAAAATACGTAAGTTCACAATACCTAGGTGTGGTTTTCAGAAGAAAAATAAATCTAATTAACAAACTAACCACCACACCGCTTCTCTGCATGGGCAGGCAGAGAGAATAGAACCCCACACCAAACTGCCAATGCATATAATAAGCTACACGAAAAAATGAAAATCACGATTTCAGGCGTTTCCCAGTATGTAAAAAAATCCAAACAAAAAACATATTAGTGATTTTACACTCTAATATTTATTTAATATTATCCTGGACTGGTCTAAGAAGTGCAGGATTGCCTTCATGTATGTAAGGAACAAGATACACTGCGTCAATATGATGCAATACCCTATGCACCATTGGGTTCGGATAAGGGTTAGCATTATGCATACATATAAAAGGGTCTGGTCTAAATAAAAGCTTTCTCAATCCAACACAGATGGCAGTTGTGAACTCATATGTCAGTACGTAGTGACACAGTTATCATGAGATTAATCAATACATCTAGGAGTTCCGAAAAATTGAGTAGTGTGGTTATCAACCACAGGTAGAATGGTGAATTTTGCAAGTGTGTAAAGTGATCACTTAATCAGCCTATTATAGATAGATCGTAATCCCTGTTAATTAACCCAGACTTCTTTATTCTTCTTCATCCATGTTGAGATGTAAACGTGTGATTTTTTTATATTTATTTTAAATTGGTCTGGGTGTTAGTATAATATGTTGTATTTCTGCCTATCCGATCCTTACAATCCAACATGCAGGCGAGCTTCTAAAAATATAAGGCTACTAGTATTCCTTTAAATAAAAAAAAAATAAAAAACAGTACAAATTTGAAAATTATCAAATGTGGAGGTCCTCACCAAAACGTTACATTTCCATTATAAATGATTTTAAGTATTCAGGAATTCTAGCTTGAAAAATTGTTACGTTTTGGTGTGATTTAATGATTTCATATTGAACTTTATTTATTTATTTATCAATTTAACAACTTTGTTTTAACCACTTTTTTTATTATTAGTACACTTTAACCCACCGGTTTCGGCAAGAACCTTGTCATCATCAGGGTTTATCAAATTCTAAAACATTAAAATACTCATAGTTAATTACATTCCCTTACCAAAAACTCCCACACACTCCGCACACCATATGAAAATATGATTTAAAAAATATCATGTAAAAATATGATTTAAAAAATATCATGTAAAAATATGATTTAAAAAATATCATGTAAAAATATGATTTAAAAATATCATGTAAAAATATGATTTAAAAATATCATGTAAAAATATAATTTAAAAAATATCATGTAAAAATATGATTTAAAAATATCATGTAAAAATATGATTTAAAAATATCATGTAAAAATATGATTTAAAAAATATCATGTAAAAATATGATTTAAAAATATCATGTAAAAATATAATTTAAAAAATATCATGTAAAAATATGATTTAAAAATATCATGTAAAAATACGATTTAAAAATATCATGTAAAAATATGATTTAAAAACTCCTAAATGTTATTTTTATTGTGCATTTCGTAGCAACTCCAAATAACAACTATGAATGGAATCGCCCAAAAACAGTATGAAGCCGCGCTCGCATACGTTAAGTTATGATAAAAAAGTGGTTAAAACAAAGTTGTTTAATTTTACAAAGTTTATAAAATGTGCCACAAAGTATCTGCGAAAAACAATAAAATTTTTATTTCATATTGTTTAACACAGGATTGGTCACGTTTTGACGCAACTTTAATTGAGATTTCAATAGAATACAGTAAACATAATAGACTTGCATTTAAAAGTTTTTTTTATGTAATAATAGAGTAAATTCAAATACAACCTCATGCGTGTATAAAGGTATGCCTGTTTTAAAGCGAAGACACATAGTTGAATATTGAAAGGGATGTGGGGAGGAGAATAGGGGTTGATCGGTCGAGTCGCTCCTGTCCTGACGAGTAAACATCCGGGTGGGGATTATTCACCCACCCCCTTCCGTACGGGATGCTAAACGCTAAAGGGTTCGCAGGTCAACTTTGCTGCATGATGTTAGATTCAGTTCGGAGGAGATGGATTAGGTTGCGTTTGGGAAAGCCTTCTTAGGGAAATATAAAAACAAGGGTCGAAATAGTTCAACAGTCTTTTGGTCGTTTTGAAGAATAAAACAGAAGAGAAACATGACGTAAAAACAGTATAATCCAGGGGTTACCAAAGTGTGCGCCGCGGCGCGCTGGTGCGCCGTAGAAAGTAAAGAGGGGCGCCGTGAGTCGATCCTCTATCATTATTCGAAACCACAAACATTCTCGGGTACCTATAAAGCAACAAATTCTTTTTTGAGGTGAATAATAACTTTTTAGGTACCAGGGCGTGATAAGTGATAAGGGGATCAGTGAATCTGATGTGAAGATCAGAGCTGTGTTAGTATACGTAGGCAGCAATAAAGTTCGCTATGACTAGGTCTATCTCATCTTAGTTATTGAAAGATGTCACAAGGGTGACATCTTTCAATAATTAGTTTTCAGACTAAATAAATACCAGGGAATGATAAGTATCAAGGATATCAGATGTAAAGATTGGCGCTACGGAATGCCTAGTCATACACGTATCAAGACTGCCAAGCTCGTTGCGAGTCGGCCAGGCGCTAGTGCAAATCTCATCCCAGCACTTTCTGAGTTCCCGGTAGCGGGAGCAGGAGAGCTACTGAAACGTGCGCCCAGCAGTTCGTGACTTCTCGGGAACCCGACGTTTATTATAAAGCGCTATATTGGCAGATGCATCTCGTCTATAACGAGTGAAGGCTATCGGACTGGGAAGGCCGGTTTAGTAAATGTGGTTTACACGGAGAGGAAATATCTCACAATTTATGGAAGCTGATAAAACAGCTGAAACTAGCCGATACTTACATACATATAATAACCAAAATATCAAGCATAAAGATCATCCTAGATTTTTATATTTCTCACCCATTATCTGGAATTTGGGAATTTTGTTTGATTTGGAAGGAGGATGGACCCCAAGAATTTTACGATGGTGACCTTGGGAGAACAAAGAGGTGTTGGAAAACCCCAAAAGATACGGCCCGACGACATAGTCGCTGTGGGGGGTAGAAACTGGCTGCAAGCAGCAACCGACCAGAGGAAATGGAAAGATGAGGAAGAGGCCTATATCCAGTAGTGGAGGTCAGAGGGCTCATAATCTTCTTGTTGTAGACTTTGTGGCCAGTTTCAAACAGGGATTGGCTAATCCAATTGGCTCTAGCCAAGATAATTCCATTCTAGGAACCATACTAGAACATTGCATTGCTAGGCCAATCTCAAGCAAGACGACTCCCGGGCAGAGCATCAAAGAGATGGATTGACATTTGGAAATCAACATCGCAGGAGAGTAATGATGCCTCTTAAAAACAGGCCACAATCCTACAATAAAAACAAGAAACAAAAAACAGATTTAAATGCTATTTCTCATCGCCAAAACATAAAACATAAAGTTCCGAGACGTACTTCTACAGAAAAAATATTACTGAAATAGCCTGTAGAAAGCCCTGTAAATACCCAGACTTTCGTATTTTTCATCTGTGTTAAGATGTAAAATCTAATATAAAAGATTGCCTATGGATTTTTTAGATAAATGAAAGTTTAAAAAAATATGTAATCAACATTTAATACTTTAAAGTGCGTTTGTAATTTTCTAATATAAACTTGCCAAACAATTTTGTTTGATCGGCAGACACCACAACGAATTCATAGTAAGGTACACATATAGTGATTTTGTAAGTTTTTGTCTAGTTTAATATAATATTTTCGAAAGCTCAAATTAACAAACGCTATTCTGCACACACATATATTATTGTTCTGCTTAACTAAGTTTTACATCGTGATTTGGGATTCTCTTGTATTACCACCTGTACAGAATGGACATCATCCTTCGCTGGAATTACTCGCCATTTTTACTTACAGAACATGAAACAAACGTGTTGCTGCCATTTTGTTCCTGTTTCTGGATGACGGGAAATTGAAAATACCCGGGAATAACAGATCTGATATACCATCGGGTATTTCAAGTTTTATTTTATTCCATTTTGAGAAAGATAGTGCTCATCCTCATGTTTCATTTTAATATACGACCTCATTCTAAGCTCTTCGAGGAAGACTTGAGAGGAGTGAATCCTTTTAAAAAATCGTAATCAGGTTTACATAATTTCATCACTTTATTTAACACAGTTACAAGAGTTTTTTTTAGACAGTTTTATTATTTTTTTAGACACATCATTTCATTTCACCAATAGATGTCTCTAGTGAAGTTCTAGTGATTCAAGAACAATGTTTCGGAATTAGTTCAAATAATTTGAATTTCCAAGAATTTGAGTAGTGTGGTTGTCAATCATGGGTATAATGGTGAATGTTACACGGGTATAAAGTGATGAAGCTTATATGTTATTTGTAGGTACCTACTCCAGCTAGCGGCAATTCGGCTAACGGTATAATTTGAGAAACGCACCGCGATCGTAAGACGAGGCTTTATTAAAATATAATACATTTTAACAATGTTTCGAAATTGGTTCATATATATAGAATTTCCAAGAATTTGAGTAGTGTGGTTGTCAATAATGGGTAGAATTGGTGAACGTTACACGTGTGTAAAGTGATCACTTAAACCAGCCTATGACGGTCGTCAACCCCGTAAATGTCCAGACTTCCATATTCTTCTTCATCTTTGATGAGATGTTAAAAAATAATATGACTTACTTTATAATACAGACGCTTAAACACGTATGATTTATATTAAATAATATATTGTATATTTGTCTCATTTCGTTGTTTCATTCCTATATAGTTCTAATGAGAAAAGATTGATATGTATCGTGGATAAAAATCTAAAGATTTATATTAACTCATGTCGCTCACTCCTTACAAGAACGTCATAAATCAAAAATTGTGAATTTTCAGTTGTGCATGTTTTCGGAATGTCCAGAAAATGTACACTTTCCCAGCAAAAGAGGCATATTTTTAACTTAATATTTACCCGCTACAGGGCAGAAAAGGTATTGTTTAATTATTTTTTTAAATATACTAAATATTTTTCAAATGGAGATTAAACCTTCTGGTTTTAACTAAAAAAAATCTGTTGCATAGTAAAAAGTTCAATAAACCGCTTGATATTTATTTTTAATACATTGTATTATATTTTTAAACTTTAAAAACGTTGTTCTGAAAAATCACGTTTTTTTTATTTATGACGTTCTTGAAAGGAGTGAGCGATTTGTTAAATTCTAGAAAATTATTTATTTATTATTTGCATTTCATAAAAGGATTTCGTATCTTCTTTATATGTATACGAATGAGATAACTTTTCTTTGACAAAATATACCAGGGCGTGTCTGTGTCGGAGACTGAAGGGTAGGGGGCGGTAGGGTGGCTCTAGAGGGGGGGGGTGTATTGACGTCACAGGTCGCCCCGGCTGGAGTGAAGGGTGTTACAGATTCCACATTCTAGTGATACAAGAATATGGTGACCACGTATCACGTGAAAAATGGAAAAAAAACTTTCTTTCGGCGCAGTGGTTAGAATTTTTCGATACTTATCTCAAAAGAAGTCTCAACAGAGACGAAATAAATATACAACGTTTTGAGTGTGTCCAAATACTCGTTCACAAAATCTGGATTATCTCCAATTACATTCTGTATTCAGGCGTCTTCAGTATTGACAACATTATTATGATTTTCATATTATTTTTTGACATCTCATCAAAGATGAAAAAGAATATGGAAGTCTGGGCATTTACGGGACCGACGACCGTCAAAGGCTGATTTAAGTGATCACTTTACACACGTGTAACATTCACCAATTCTACCCATTATTGACAACCACACTACTCAAATTCTTGGAAGTTCTATATATATGAACCAATTTAGAAACCTTGTTCTTGAATCACTAGAACTTCACTAGAGACATCTATGGGTGAGACGAAAAGAAGCTTTTTATTGAGCAGAAACTCTTTTATTAGAATGTGAGGTCCGAATCCTGGATTATAATCACATACACGAGAATCGCACACATAAAAAATAAAGTATATTGTAATCTGAGAACTATGTCGTTTTCTCAGTTGAATGTTGAAGTGTGGTTTGTACAAACTTTGGGTTGGGATTTTGGGTGAAGATTGAGAGGAAGTAGTTTGGGGTGAGATGGCGGGGTGTTAGGTGGGGAGAGCGGATGGGGGGGGGGGGACAGAAAGGCTTTCAGACACTGAGGCTTATCCATGGCCCATGTCTGTCCCGAACAGCAGGGCGAAATTCGACAAATTAAATGTTAAAGAGAGTTTCAACAATGATGTTTTTCGACAATTTGAACAAATTAAAATATTAAAATATTTTTTTACAACTAATAGCAGTTCTCAAATGATTAATGCCATTAAAAAAACAACACTAATAATATTAATAAAGAAAATATATTAAATATTTATTTCCATTTTTTGCTTAAATTTCGGTTTTTAGTGTTTTATAGTGAATTCATTAATTTGCAATCAAATTAACAATATACTTTAAAGTTAATTGACATAATAAACTTCTGACCATATAGAATTTTAAAACAGAAAAATTGGTGCATAAACGAGCTAGTATGCTTATTTAATTTAAAAAAATTATGTTAAAAAAGATAATGTTAAATAAAAATAAATATTGGAAAATAAGTAGAAAATTGAATTGAGAGTGAGAGTGAAAAAACATTAGTGAAATTTGCCACAAAATATCTTCAAAAATCATACAAGAAATTTCATTTATATTTGAAGCAATAACTTTGTGATTTTCTATTGTACAATTAAAAAATGACTTTGTTTTAAAATCACTATAAACATTTTATTATAACTTAATTATAATGTCTTATGGTTTCAAAGCCTCCTTTTAAGACAGATTTATCATATTACATTTAATATATGTAATTTTTTTGTAGAATTCTTCCTCGTACCGTATTGGATTAACTTAATTAATCATTGATCATATTTTAGAATTAAGAAATTTAAAAAAAAAACTTTAGTTTTTCTTAAAAAAACAATTTCCCGTTTAAAGTTTTCAGCTTTTTAAATTCTGATGTTTGCTTTAAAAAAATGCCATATAAATACGTTACGGACTCTTAAAATGAAAACAAATAAATCTCGAGTTCCGTCATTTCGACTTACGACCCCGCATCAGAACCTTACTTAGAGATATTTAACGTATGTATTTAATTTAATAGTATGCTGTAAATTAGGGGAGAGAGGGTGAAATGAATGCTTCTAACATGTTACTTGTAACTTTTACATCCAGTCTATTGTTTAGCATGTTCATATTAAGATCAAAATAATTTCATGTTGGGTGCCTTTTCATATGGCTGAATGAGTGAAGAGTCCCTCGGATCATAAAGTCGAGATGAAGCAGCCTGAATAAAAATAGAGCCTTTTCAGGACGGGATCTTTCAGCAGCGGAACCTTTCAGGCTTTCATTACATACCCTAGGGAACATTGGCGAACGTACTTCCTTTCATTCAAAATTATCTTATAAAGAGATGTTCACAGACAGCAAAGGTGAAATAAAAATATTTTAATGAGTCTCTCCCACTCTTTCCATTTTTTAAAATTTGTATATTTCTATTTAATGGTACATAAGGTACTGCATTTGATTTATGCAGCTATATCTCATAATATTTTGAGTAAGACCAAACTTTTATTCACAAATCTGGGTTTAGCCACGCACGGGTTATTTATATACATATTAACATCTTGACATAGATGAAGAATAATATTAAAAACTAGGTATTTATAGGACATACGATCTGTCATAGGCTGGTTGTAGTGATCATGGATGAGAGGCATACATATGAGGCGAATGCAGTTGGAATCAGAAGCAGATTAGGACCAAGAAAAAATTGGTAATCGAAAGAATTTAGAATACTTTTAAGTGATCCGGTCAGGAGTCGGAATAATCGGCTGATATGGTTTAAAAGATGAATAAATAAGGAAGAGGCCAATAATGTTTACAAATACGGAGTTGTGGCGTACTTTTATTTCTGCCTACCCCTGTTGAGTTGGAATAATCGGCGGATATGTAGGAGAAGACGCCTGAATGTGGAAGAGGTGAAGAATGTTTGCAAAGACAGATTTGTATGACATTATGATTAGTGAGTTACAAAATTTTGAGTGTGTCCAAATACTTGTTGACAAATCTCGATTATCTCCAATTATGGGAGTTATTTTGGACACACTCAAAATGTTATAAACTGGTCAAATTATTAGCTAAAATAATAAAAATGAAAATTATATTTTAATGGCGTTTCTCATGTATATGATTATAAACCAGGATTCGGACCTCACATGCAAATTTATACAAAAAAGAGATTCTGCTCAATAAAAAGCTTCTTTTCATCTCACCAATAGATGTCTAGTGATTGAAGAACAATGTTTCGAAATTGGATCATATGTATAGAAGTTCCAAGAATTTGAGTAGTGTGGTTGTCAATCATGGGTAGAATTGGTGAATGTTATACGTGTGATCACTTAAACAAGCCTATGATGGTCGTAAGACCCGTAAATGCCCAGACTTCCATATTCTTCTTCATATTTGTTAAGATGTTAAAAAAGAATATTGTTGAGTTAGTTTTTTTCTTCTTAATATGGACCAGAGATGATATCCTTCGACTTTAAATATCATTTCTTTTATTTATTGTAACTGCAGACAGTTGGTAGAATTTCATTTTGAATTGTTGGGTAATATATCCAAAATTAAACACGGTTATTGGATTGAATTCTACCTTTATTTACATGTCGCTCACTCGTTTCAAGAACGTCATAAATAAAAAAACTTGATTTTTCAGGAGAACGTTTTTAAAGTTTAAAAATATGATACAATGTATTAAAAATAAATATCAAGCCACTTATTGAACTTTTTACTGTGCAACAGATCTTTGAAGGTAAACCTGAAGGTTTTTTCTCCATTTGAAAAATATTTAGTATTTTTCAAAAAATAATAAAACAACACCTTTTCTTCAAATTGCAAAAACAACACTTTCTGCCCTGTAGCGGGTAAATATTAAGTTTAAAATATGCCTCTTTTGCTGGGATATAGTAAATATTCCGGGGATTCCGGTAAAATTGACGATATTTGATTTAAGACGTTTTTGAAAGGAGTGAGCGATGCATATTATAATATGTGACGCGTTTCGTCTTATTAAGACATTATAAAAAAACTCTGTGTTTGATAATGTTTTTAAAAGACAAAATGCGTCAGATATTTTCATAAATATGTAAATAAAAAAAAATTCAATCCAATAACCGTGTTTAATTTTGGATATATTATTACCCAAAATATCATTTCTCTCCCGTTTTCACCTATATTCCCTTTCCTCCTTGGATCCTGAATACGCCTTTCTAAATAATATGAACGGGTGTGTACCTTTATCCTCAAGGATGCCTCGCTTATTCCCCAAAATGGCAAATTGACGTAAGGCGGAATGACAGCCTTCACGTAGGGCATTCAAATACCATAAAGGGACAACAAGGGTTTTGACAAATCCTTCATAAGATCATATTTTTTCAATAAAATATTGTCTTTTCTAACCGAAAAGAGGACTACTAACGACAAGTAATATTTTCTTATCGTTTTTAAACCATATTTTTAAAAATTATTAAACAAAACACTTGATTTTATACCACTTGAGTTTATTTATGACTCTAGTAGTTTATTTCTATCGAAAGCTAAGCTTCCATCCTCAGGTCTAAATGTTAACTAAAACGTAATTATATTATTTATTGATTTCGCATTAACTTTGGAATGATATGTTAATTATTTTTGATTTTTTAATGTTTTAATTTTTACCAAGTTTTCGAAACTAGTAGTATATATAAATAAAGCTCATGAAGTGGTATATTCAAGTGTTTAATTAAAAAAAACGTAATTAATAATAAATTGTTATTATGTTTTATTATGGTAAATAAATCCTCTCCTTACTTATGGTAAAACTATAAATAAGGAGAGGGGGAAATTTTTTATCAAGTGGTATAAAAACAAGTGTTTTCTGTAATAATTTTAAAATGTCTTACCATAAAGTAAATGCCGAAACAATAAACAAAACATATACTTCAATGTTATTAATATTTAAAATATTTATTTAATATTACCCTGGACTGGTACCTGAAGTTGAGAGCTGATCACCTTTCCTTCATGTGTTAACGATCAAGGTAACAGTGCGGTTATACTATGCAGTGCCCTATGTACCATTGGGTGCGGATAAGGGTTTGAAGAGTATTTAATACATTAAGTTATATTTAAGTTTTTTGCTGATATTTCTTGGTGGAACTACATTTTATATAATAAAATAAACTATATAGGTACAACGTTTTGAGTGTGTCCAAATACTTGTACACCAAATACAAAAATATCATTATTAATTATTACAATTATAAAATCAATAATGTACCGAAAATATCATACGACCATGGTATTTAAAAAAACTCACTTAAGGGGGTCCTAGCAAACATACAATTCAGTAAGCCACCGGCTGCGCGAAGAGCCTGACGTGTCTCCATATTATTGGAATATGTATTGAAAAAATATTTTTATCGTTTTTTTTAACTCTTTGCGTTTGAATAACTTTTTTTTTTCAAAAATATACATTTATTTCGAAGAAAAACTAATTTTTTCAATACAAAAAGTATCAAGAAAAAAATCGATTACATTGTAAATAATAATAATAATAAAGCCCTTATCCGCATCCCAATGGTGCATAGGGCACTGTGTCATATTAACGCAGTTTTATCTTGATCGTTTACACATGAAGGAAAGGTGATCAGTCCTCCGCTTCAGGTACCAGTCCATGGTAATATTGAATAAATATTACAGTGAAAAAATCACTAATATTTATTTTACCCCCCTTGGGAATCGAACCCGGCAACCTCCAGAACGGTAGCCGAGCGTACTTACCATTAAACTACGGAGGCGGACAAAATTAGGTTTAAATAAAAGTAAATATGCATTTTAGTATACCTCCATGTAATAATATAAGGTTCTGGTTTATTATGTCCTTTGATGTATTATGTAGAAGCGCTTGAGTCCTTTTGGAGGACGTCGTTCCTTGGGATTTTTTGGTTTCCCGCGTAAACGTATGATAAAGGTTTCATTTATTTATTATGAAAACTGGAACGATTCTTCATATTTACAATAACAAAAAATAATAAATACGGTCCAACAACAACAAAAACGCCACTAGTATATAAATTGATTACGATTTTAGATGAAGTTGTGAATTTCACAACATTTTGAGTGTGTCCAAATACTAGAACTTCCAAGAATTTGAGTAGTGTGGTTGTCAATCATGGGTAGAGTTGGTAAATGTTACACGTGTAAAATGATCACTCAAACCAGCCCATGACGGTCTTAAGCCCCGTAAAAATGCCCAGACTTCCATATTCTTCTTCATCGATGCAGAAATGTAAAAAAAATACAAAAAAATGAAAAATAACTTCTAAAATTGGAGATAGGTAATCCAGATTTGTGAACAAGTATTTTAGTTTTTAATTTATTTTAATTTATTTCTTTAATTAGCTTATATTACACTAATATAAACTATTATTTACGCTAAATTTACATCATATAAATGTATTTACATCTTTTTACAGTAAACAAAACATACATTTTCAAATTCTTTCAGACTCTTTTCATTCTACATACATTCAGGCATCTCATCATACATTTTCAAACCCTTATACATTAAACAATTTTGTGACTCAAAATTTTTGGACACTCTAAAAATATTGTACTTAAATGCTTGTCAAAATAATTAGTATTATAAATTATAATTAATAGTCTTTTAGATAGAAAACTAATATTTAAAAAAAAATATCTAGTCACAAGAGCATTAAAGCTCTACCGGTTAACATTTTAATTTAAACTGTTTATTTATTTGTTTAATATTTTAAATAAATTATTGATATTCTTATATGTATTAAACAAACAGACCATATCATGCTGTGTCAGTCGACCACGATTCTCGGGGCCTTGATGTAGGGTGACCATTAATTGCGGATTAAAAAATATATATTTCGTGTTGCAAACATATCTGAGGCCCTGAAATCTAATTTAGAAGCATCTAGACTTCCCGACAGGCCTCTTTTGCAAAGTTATTTTTTTAAGAACTGAGTAATAATTTTTTTAATAAATGTGAAACAAAATTGTATCTTGATTTTACCGTGAATTCACTTTTAAGGCGGGATAATCGACAAACCGCAAACTGATTTTCTTTAAACCCTGGTAACATTTAATGTACCGACCTAACTGAATTTGTTGCTTTTAACACCGTTTTAGTATTGAAAAATAAGTTTTTCTTCGAAATAAATATATTATTCTGAAAAATAAGAGTTATTGGTTAGGAGTTAAAAAAATTATATATATTTTTTAATTTTTCTATACTTATATGTAAAAATAATCAAATTCCAATATGAATTCCTAAAAAAATATGCGCAGATAACATGTCTGCCTTCTCGCGACGCCGATCGCTTGTAGAATTGTTTGTTTGAGAGTAACAAGAGACCCTTCAACAACTTTCCCTGTCCCTTTCAACATGTCCCTGCCACTGACAATCTAAATAAATACAGATTTCGAAAAAGCTCCACCAAGTTACTAGACGTATCTCAGTGTAGGCAGCGAAAGGTATTAGTAGTTAGGAGAAATGAGGATATTACAGAATCATGCGGTCAGGTTAGGTTAGGTTGGAGTGGTGTGGCGTTCAATTCTGTCTGCCTACCCCTGCAGAAAGCGGCGTGAAGGTTAGTTAGTTAGGATATTACGGATGTCGGCAGGTATAATTGAATCGGGTATAAAAGTAATTGTTCCACGGATGCGTAGTCTCGTGGTCACCTGGCGAGTAGCGCCACACCGCGGCGATGCGTGTCCCACTGAAAGGGTTCCGCCGACGTGTCGATGCTGCGCTTTAATTCATCCCGTACCGTGAATTATTGTCGCTCTATACAGTACCCACGTTTGTCCACGCTCAACGAATGTCGTTTTCTTCTTCTTCATCGTCTTTCTATAGATCTGTCTGTGCCTGTTTCTCTTGCGATATCGACCGCTAGCCATCTCTCCACTTTTCTGATGAAGGGTCTACATCCTTCGGGGTTTCTTTGAAGGACGACACGTGGAAGTCTGTCTTCTAACATTCAGTTTATATGTTCAAATAGGAGATTCGTTAAATGTACAGAAATTGTTTATGTTTTTTATTTATTTCTTTGTGACTTCGTAAAAAAGGTCATTTTAATTGTGTAGTAATAGTCCTGATTAACATAATTCGGAAAAGAACAAATACTTCTATAGATATTAATCTTCTTTTATCCCTTATCTGCACCCAATGGTGTAAAGGCCACAGCATCGTATTAATGAAATGTTTTCTTGATCGTTACTTACATGAAGGTAAGGTGATAAATCCTGTGTTTCAGATACCAGTCCTGGCGTCTATATAAAACAAGCATCAAAGTTAAAAATCAATCATATTCATTTTGAGCTCTACTGGGATTCGAACCGGGACATTTAGTACGGTAGCTGCACTCGATAACTTTACAGTTAGAATTAAAACAGTAACAGTCGAACTTATTCCGATTTATTTCTTTAGAAAACGTACAAGATGAATTTAACAGGGTGTCAATTTGATACAAAAATAAAATTGAAACCACTAAAACAACTGAAGTTTCACGGAAGATGTGGGCTTTAAAAGCAGATGTGAGTCGGTTATCACCGACTGTTCTAGGTTGACCTGTTGAAGATAGCAAATTTGGTCGGATCTTGTTTGCGACCAACATATCTTGAATTGTATTTGTTGGGTTTAACCGTTTTAAAGCATCAAAAGTGATTTTCAACGGTTTAAAACCGTTTTTTTGGTTTGAAATCAACCGATTTATAATGTTTTTTAAATGATTATTACAAAGATAGGTATGACCAATAATATGAAAGATAAACCAAGATTAAAAATAGGCCATGAAAGTCGAAAAACAGAGTTATGTGTTAAAGAAAACACATAACCTTGATGACAACTCCTACGATGGTGGCAGAAACGATAGGTGTGATCAATAAAATAAGATAAACCAACATAAAAAAAAACATGTCATGATTTTAAAAACAGGTGTGATTAAAAAACACAACCTCAATGACAGCCAATAATGGTGGCTGAAACGTTAGCAAACATTGCAGAAGTTTCAATGCATAACGAAGATTCGACGAAGTTCGTCGAGTGTGGACAAACCGTCCGAAGCCACAGATCATAACGCATTCATCGTCCTGTGGTCATCTTGCCAACCCTTTGGACACCGATGATAAATATTATCAAATTTATAATTTATTTGCCTTATTAAAATTGTTAGAACAACTCGAGTTTGCCCATTTTTAAGTAAGCCACCCGCGGGGTCAGCTCCGTAGTGTTCCGCTTTATATTTTCAATGTAACAATTTTTAATATGCGGCCAATAGGATTCCCGACATGCGATGTTCGTTAGTGTGAAATATTAATTCTAATTTCGTATCGAATTTTTCTAACGAACTAATGTCATTTATTCACTTCAACTGATGTTTGTTTTGCCTTGCTTCTATTCTTTATTTTATTTGGGAAATTAATAGAACAGTTACATCAAGTTATTGACATATACGAGTAAATCAAAACAAGTGGGCACTTGTGCTACTCTAATTACAAAATTTCACATTTTTGAAAATACCTGGAAGAGGGACGGGAGGGAGGAAAAGGAGAAAGAGGAAAAATCAAAGCTTAGGTTAAAGATGAATTGTACGAAACAAGGGACACATGCTCACTCCTTTCAACAACGCCATATAACAAAAATCGTCAATTTTCAGTTGTGCATGTTTTCGAAATGCCCAGGAAATGTACTATATCCCAGCCAAAGTGACATATTTTTAACATAATATTTACCCGCTACAGGGCAGAAAGTGTTGTGTTTGCATTTTGCAGAAAAGGTATTGTTTAATTATTTTTATAAATATACTTACTAAATATTTTTCAAATGGAGAAAAAACATTCAGGTTTTACCTAAAAAGATCTGTTGCACAGGAAAAGTTCAGTAAGTGTCTTCATATTTATTGTTAATACATTTCATTATATTCTTAAAGTTTAAAAACGATCTCCTGAAAAATCAAGTTTTTTGATGTTGAACGTTGTTGATATGACGTTGTTGAAAGGAGTGAGCGACATCACGATATCAATGTCGACTGACGATGTTAAATGATCTCAGCGCTGATAATGATCAGCTCGAGTTGAACATATCAAAATCCCTATCATCCTAAACCGATTTTGATGAAACGATAAATATATGAATTTCGTTTAAGGTATGAGTTGCCATGGTGATTCAACAGGGAACTCTAGAGAGAAAACTAACCTAACCTAATCCAATCTAAGCTAACCTAACCTTAACTAACCTGACTACGTCCAAGTATTTGAAATGCTTTATCATTATAAGTTTTTCTCGGTCTTCTTCTGCTTCTGCTACCAATCACATTCGCTTCATAAATTTGTTTTACTGTTATTTCTTCACTAATTTAATTCTCATGCCCAAACCATCTCAACACAGCTTTCTTAGTTTTATCGATAATGCTTATCTCAGCCTTGCTTTCTTTCCTAACGTCACCATTCGAACATATATCATATGTACCTACATGGTTTTGCGGCACTGAGACATCGCATTGCGACTCCATTCAGTCTTATTTCATTCTTCTTTTACCAACTTCATGCTTTATTTGCATACATTGAAATGACTGAACTGCAATCAGTGTTAAACGTTGTTGTGAGACTATTTTTTTGTAATTTCTAAATTCAGTCACATCACCCCACTACCTCACCAACTGCACTGGTAGCTATTTCCCGAAAGGGTTGAGTATAAACTCTGCCTACTCATGTATAAATCAATATATAATATGGCTCCAAAGTATCTAAAAGAACTGTGTGTTCCAGACGAATTGGTTGATAGACGTCTCATGCTTTGATCGGCTACAACAACTGCTATGGGTAAAGTGATGTTACCAGCTCGCAACCAGCACATTAAATTAGGTGAGCGTGCTTTTGCTGTTGCGGGTCCGATGGCGTGGAATGCCCTTCCACCAGTAGTCAGAAATAGCGAGAGTGAGACGATGTTTAGAAAAACAAAAAAAATGCCTTTGTTTGCTAAATCAATTCCACAATTTATTTTTTTCCAATTTGATCACAATGAAGCGTCCTTGAGGTAGTATTTTACAAAAAATGACGCTGTATAAATTGTCCAAATTTATTATTATAATTATCAGTAGCTACGAGCAAAATAGGATAAGAATTAGAAAAATAAAAATATTTTTTTAAAGCAGGTATAAAATAAAAATTAGAGATATTTGGCTAACTTAATTATACATTGTAGAATTTTGGCCTGTTTTTCTCTATATTTAATTTCCGTTTGGGAAGCTATTCCGAAACGCCTGTAAAAAATGGTTTTGGCACGTGTCTAGCACTGTTATTAAATTGACCAAAGTGGGTATTAATAAAATAAGGGTGTAGAATCTAGAATTTAATGATTTGAAACATATCCCAAAACATAAACGTTCCACATTTTTTGTGCAACATGTGGTTTATGCGATTACAGAAATACGAATGGGAGGGCGAGTAGGGCTGGGCTGTGTGGGCGCACGTGTGCGGATAACCAGAAGCTATATATATATATATATATATATATATATATATATATATATATATATATATATATATATATATATATATATATATATATATATATATATATATATATATATATATATATATATATATATATATATATATATATATATATATATATATATAATATAATTTAATAAAAAAACCCTTATCCGCACCCTAACGGTGCATAGGGCACTGCGTCATATAAACGCAGTGTTATCTTGATCTTTTACACATGAAGGAAAGGTGATCAGCCCTCCGTTTCAGGTACCAGTCCAGGGTAGTATTGAATAAATATTACAGTGAAAAAAATTACTTATATTTATTTAACCCCCCTTGGGAATCGAACCCGGGACCTCCAGAATGGTAGCCAAGCGTGCTGACCATTACACTACGGAGGCGGATATATATATATATATATATATATATACATATATATATATATATATATATATATATATATATATATATATATATATATATATATATATATATATATATATATATATATATATATATATATATATATATATATATATATATATATATATATATATATATACACAATGTTTGAATGATGTATAGTATAATGTTTTCAATACGATATTTAGGTGTATTGGATTTTTGAAGAGTATTTTTTTTTTTAAATAAGGCATTCTACCCATATGGAGAGTGATCTCTGCCTGGACCATAAAAAAAAACAGAATTATGCAACAATGACACGGAATAAAATATATCACATAGCACAAGTACGTACAGGTACAGTTTATATTGTTGCAATTCGGGCATAAATCTACCCTAATATGAAGAGTATTATAAGGTAATCAGAAAATTTGCAGGTAAATTTTTATGTTATAATATTTTGTAAATAATACTAGTAGGTAGATAAAAGTATGGAGTGTTGTGATTTAAACATAACGACTTCTACGTCACGGATTTTGTACCATGCGAAAATAACTCAATGTAGATAATATGAAATATTTACATTTTCAATGTGTTTCCGAAAATATTTTATATCGTTCGATATAAAATTGTATTTACAAATGACAAAACATCGATTTTAGTAGATAATACCTGTCATTTTATGTCGTATATTTTCATGAAAAATCAACCCGTAAAATAGCGCTTTTAATATGATTTCCAGCATAAAACGTTTACAAAAGAACGGACATAAGTGTGTATAAATGATTAAGTTCATATAAAAGAATTCTTTTCCTTTCAGGCTATCCCATTTACAACCGAAAGCACATTTCTGTAAAAGCTTAATTGGCTCTTTGTAAAATAAATTACAGTAATCGCAACAAACGAGGTTTTATTCCATGAGCTTTGGAGCTGGCGGGCCGCGGGCGATATAAAAGTGCCAATTGTGAACCTGTCATATACCACGATCTTTTATTTAGTTTGGTAAACGGCTAATTGCAACCGCTATTTCTTTACCTTCGGATAGGGTGTGCTATCCCGGGATACCGGTATCCCAAAATCCCGGGACTCCGACATCCTAAAATCCCGGGAACCCTATATCCCGGAATCTCGATTCTAGTCCAGGAATCACAAAAAAGCATTTCTGTGATAAAAATCTCCAACTTTTAAATAAAATGAAATTATTTGATAATTTTTTTAACATTTTTTTATTAAATGTCATCTTATACAGATTTCTTCTTCTTCCGGCTTTTATCTGTACCCAATGATGCATAGGGTACTGCAATGAATCGAAGCAGTATCATCTTGATCGTGTACTGCATGAAGGTAGGTGATGAGTCCTGTAGGTACTTCAGATACCAGTCCAGGGTAATAACTAACTAACTTTAGTTAGTTAAGTATGTAAATAGTGCTATGGTAGTGAAGGGTAGTATTGTTTGCATGCTGTGGTAGTGATTGTCCTGGTGAAGAGACGGGTACGTCTCGAAGCCGGTAGATATAAAAATCTCGGTGAGTGGTTTTATACTAATATTACTAGCATTTTTGAAAAAATATATAAAAGTAAAGACTTTTTAGTTCCATTTTTCGATTTTCTAGGATAAAAACCACCGGGATCCCGGGATTTCGGGATTGCGTTTCGCTATTCACTACCTCCAGCCCTCACGGTGCCTAATTAATTGGCCAGCTATTGTGTATTATTTCGCAACAAAGGTCCAATTTTTCCAAATTGCAGACAATAAAAAATTATCTAGACATAGTTTCGCCTCACGGGGACCCTAAGGGATGTTCCTCGTATTAATTTACGTAATTATTTGCGGTGGATCCCATTTTGAATTGGAGGAGTCTATGATGGATGCCTTTTTGAATTTACGATTGAGGTTTCTGCCCAAATTGCGGGGTGTGTCGGTAGCGTTCTCGATCTTTACCGGAATGTGGAATTTGTGAGCATTGTTGCCGGCATGAAATAATTATAAATGCCCCGCAATTTGGGAGTTGGGATGATATTAATGTAGCCGAATATTCCCCTGCGACCGCTAGGTAGTTTTTACAAGATATAAACATAGAATTTTACTCGTCGTATACCAGTGATTCTCAGCTAGGCTCTACCAACACCAAAAGCGATTGAAGTCGTTTGGGGGTCGATCAAAAGTTGAAAGATCTTTGTGTTAATTATTTTAATTTTAATTATATTTTCACTACGTAAATGCCATTTTTTCTTGAAATCTATTTTGTTTCGTTGCATTCTGCATCATTTTTGCACACACATACACACACAAAACTAACCATCACGCCATCATCACGGCAGGGGTGGAGAGAATATGTATGAGGAGATGAATTCATGCATCTCCTCATACATACACGTCAGTTATTTCGAATCCTGACCTGTATATATATATATATATATATATATATATATATATATATATATATATATATATATATATATATATATATATATATATATATATATATATATATATATATATATATATATATATATATATATATATGTGTGTGTGTGTGTGTATAATAGTCAAGGTCTCTGCTAAATAAAATCTTGAAAAAATCAACCAAAGATCTTACCGCGAACTCAAATATGTACGAGTTCCAAAAATTAACGAAGTGTGGTTGTCAATCATGGGCAAATTAGCCTATGATAGGTAGTAACCACTGTAAGTACCCAGACTTCTGTATATTCTTCTTCATCTATGTTGAGTGTCAAAATAAAAAATTAGTCAATTTTTTTGTTTCATATTAAATATGTCCTTTATACATTGTAAGCATTAAAGGATATTGAATGAAACTTCAATCTGCAATTCAAAAATGTACTGAAGTTTTAATCACGGTATTAGTACCTACGTATGACATTCGTATGTGGGTAGGTACACACATACGCAGGTAGATATGGAAGATGACGTATCGTGTACGTATGATGGAGTGCAGGAGATATCGGCAGACACGGGGAAGGAACAAAGAAGAAATAATAAAAGCCTGAATAGAAGGACCGGGAGGGGGGGAGACGGGAGGAGACAGGAGAGCGGAAGAAGGAGTAAGTAAGAGAGGAATGGACTTGTAAGTGTGGATGGGAAGTCTTGTACCGGGATGTTTATAATGCTCATATTGCAACTACAAAAGATTCCGCGGATGACTTTGCAGTGGCGGCACGTCAAAAAAAAAGCTGACAAAAAAGCTGTCCAAATCTTTGTTCACAAATCTAGGTTTCTCAAATCTTATTATTACAGAGTTATATAAATTCATACGTGGATAAACCTAGATTTGTGAACAAGGATTTGGACACACTCAAAATGTTGTGACAAAATAACAAGTCAAATTATAAGCTGCATAAAAGTTGAAAATCATATTTTCACACGTCTTCTAGTATGTAAAATAATCCGGTTAGGATCTTGCATAAAGGGTCTCTGCTAAATAAAAGCTTTCTCAAACTAACCATTGTTGGCCTCAGTGAACTCACACATAAAGCGTCATGAGATTTATGATAAATGTAGGAGATTTAAAAATTTGTGTAGTGTGTAAAGAAATCACTTAACCAGTCTGTGACAGGTCACAAGCCCTGTAAATATCCTTACTTCCATATTCTACTTCATTTATGTTGAGATACCAAAATGTACTATTATTTATTCAGAGACAATGGTATATTCATCCTACGGATGAAATGTGAAAATTATAGGTTTTTTATACGAAAACAGATGGAAGTCTGAGCATCCAAGGGCTAAAGATATTAAAGATATAAGAAGGAAGAAGAAGAAGAAAGATTTTTGTGGTTTCTAAAATACAGGTTGTACAATATTATTTCCTTATTTATTTCTTAAATAATCACGAACATATCGCTCACTCCTTTCAAGAACGTCATAAATAAAAAAACTAGATTTTTCAGGAGAACGTTTTTAAAGTTTAAAAATATAATACAATATTTTAAAATAAATATCAAGTCACTTATTGAACTTTTTACTATGCAACAGATCTTTTTAGGAAAAACCTGAAGGTTTTTTCTCTATTTGAAAAATATTGAGTATATTTAAAAATAATAATTAAACAATACCTTTTCTTCATAATGCAAAAACAACACTTTCTGCCCTGTAGCGGGAAAATATTTAGTTAAAAATATGCTTCTTTTGCTGGGATATAGTACATTTTTTGGGCATTCCGAAAACATGCACAACTGAAAATTGACGATTTTTGATTTATGACGTTCTTGAAAGGAGTGAGCGATATAGTTTATCTGCATTTTGGCTCTTTAGGCATAGCCTTGTATGATATTTGTGGAGGTCCTCACCTAAAAGTTACATTTCCAACATTGCACAAAAATCCTTTAAATGCAAATCTGTTCTGTTTACTGTATTCTATCGAAATGTTAATTAAAGTAGTGACCAATCCTATGTTAAACCAATATGAAATCATTAAATCGCACAAATACGTAATAATTTTACAAACTAGAATTCCTCATTTTAAATCATTTTTAATGGAAATATATGTAAGTATGTTATTTGTACTCCAGCTAGCGGCATAATTTGGCCTTTATATGGAACAAGGTGTAATAATTTTTAAAATTATTACACCTTGTTCCATATAAAGGCCAAATTATGAATTATCTTGAAAATTTAGAAATCCTAAAAAACCTAAATTCTAATAATAATTTATTAAATAATATATTGTTTCAAAATTCTTCACCTTTGCTTTCCATTTTTCCTTTGTTTTCAAACTCCGCACCTTGACTAACCCCTTCCCCTTACTTTCCCCTCTCCTTATTTATAGAACAATTATATATTTTATTTTTTAGTTATTATACAGACCTGAATGATGGAAGTTTAACTTCTGAAACATGTAGTCTATAATAAAACTCAAGTGGTAAAAAACAAGTGTTTTCTTTAATCATTGTAACATGTCTTACCACAAAGTTAATGCCGAAACAATAAATAAAATAGTATAATTCATTTTAAAATTATGAATTTATAATTGCATTGATATTTTTCCACGAGTCTTCCATGGCAAGTGTTGCGCTGGCGTGCAGATCGCTCCGCGGAATGGATACGGCAATAACTCACCAGGTAATCGAATCCCGGTCGGGGGCACTGCGAGATGTGACCATACGTCATCGGGCACCCTTTATGCCTTTACAAAATCAGCATACATCATATAATTTCCTTTAATATACTTATAATGATATTCTTATTCGCCGTAGTCATTTTGCAACCTAATACACAACCTCAAATCAGCGCTTGACAATTCGCTCACTCCTTTCAAGAACGTTATAAATCCAATATCGTCAGTTTTCAGTTGTGCATGTTTTCGGAATGCCCAGAATATGTACTTTATCCCAGCAAAAGAGGCATATTTTTAACTTAATATTTAATAAAATAAATATTAAGCCACTTATTGAACTTTTTACTGCACAACAGATCTTTTTAGGTAAAACTAGAATGTTTTTTCTCCATTTGAAAAATATTTAGTATACTTAAGAAAATAATTAAACAATACCTTTTATTCAAAACGCAAAAAAACATCACTTTCTGCCCTATAGCGGGTAAATATGAAGTTAAAAATATGCCGCTTTTGCTGGGATATAGTACATATTCTGGGCATTCCGAAAACACGCACAACCTAAAATTGACTATTTTTGATATATGACGTTGTTGAAAGGAGTGAGCGATATATACTACTTATGTATGTCCAGATTTAATCAATGGCGTTTTTTTAAATATCTTAAAACACATAGTTTTCTGTGAAGTGTTTTGCCTGTAATATAACAATATCATGTGCCAATAAAATGAATATGTGGTCGCCCTACAAAAGTCGACCTTGGCTCGCCATTCCGCGGAACTCTGGTAATATTTGTTCTGAAGAAGTCTCACAACTGCCGATTTGAGACGGTTCAAGTCTCCTGCAGTCGTAAAATCCATTCCTTCATCCCTTCTTCATACTTCACTTTGCTCTAGCCATTCCTTCCGTTCGTCCTACACTTTTCTACTTATCTCTTCGTTCTCATGGGCTCCTGTTGTGCTCGCAATCGGTTTCCAGGGCTAGCCCTTTAACTGTGCGATGTATCACGAATATCATACCTACTGATATACTCTACCTGTATAACATACTGTCCGCCTCCGTAGTGTAATGGTCAGCACGCTCGGCTACCGTTCTAGAGGACCCGGGTTCGGTTCGATTCCCCGGGGGGGTCAAATAAATATAAGTGATTTGTTCACTTTAATATTTATTCGATATTTCCTTGGACTGGAACCTGAAGCGGAGGGCTGATCACCTTTCCTTCATGTGTTAACGATCAAAAAAACACTGCGTTTATATGATGCAGTGCCCTATGCACCATTTGGTGCGAATAAGGGTTAGAAGAAGAAGATATAACATGCTTTGTTAGATCAGTAAATTTAATTAATTTTATATGTAAATCTCCTTATCATCCATTTTTCACATTGTGTAATACCACCTTTAAAAACACTTATTCCTGACATTTGTCCGCCTCTGTAGTGTAATGGTCAGCACGCTTGGCTACCGTTCTGGAGGGTTCGATTCCCAGGGGGGGTCATAAAAATATAATTAAAAGTGATTTTTTCGCTCTAATCTTATTCCGATGTTACCCTGGACTGGTACCTGAAGCTGAGGGATTCACCTCTCCTTCACCTTTCCTTCATGTGTTAACGATCAAGATAACACTGCGTTTATATGATGCAGTGCCCTATGCACCATTGGAGTGCGGATAAGGGTTTGAATGAATGTATATTCGTGACTACCGGTTTCGGAAAATCATTCCATCATTAGGTCATTAAAATAAAATTATTACGATTTGAAATTAGTACAAATATAAAATTTATAAAAGTGGTATTACACAAAGTGAACGACGAATGAAATGAAACCATCATTTTCATTAATGGTGAGAGAATTTTAAAAAATAACTTTTTTTATTGATGACGTTTGATTAAATTAACACTTTCATTTTGATATTTGAAAAAAACTAGTATATTTTAAGATAAATCAATCGCCGAGAAGGCGCTTTCACGACGACCAAAAAGTGCTTTAGTTTCGCGAACTGTGACTGCAAAATTTTCACCATTTCTGTAGTGAATTTTAACGATTTCGATGCGCTGTTGAAGCGTGTATCGTTGCATTTTTATAAATCGCGTAGTTTTAACTTGTCAAATGTCAAAAGATGACAGCTTCAAAAGTGGCAGCTGCCCAGATTGAGGGCTATTAAAAATGAAACCTCTTATTGGAAAACCCTATACTTTATGAAATATTGTTTTTTTTTTTTAAATTATGTGTGGTCTATCATTGTTTGCCTAGAAAAACTAATGACCATGGCTCTTTTTTTTCGTTTTTAAATAATAAAAAAAAACTTCATCAACGGATGATGATATGGCATTCAATTTTAGGTGATATGTACTTTCTTTTTAAATTTTAAATAAAGTGTAAATATAATGTGATCACTTAAACCAGCCTGTGACGGGCTGCAAGCCCTGCAAATGCCCAGACTTCAGAATGAATATAATAATAATAATAAAACCCTTATCCGCACCCCAATGGCGCATAGGGCACTGTGCCATATTAACGCAGTGTTATCTTGATCGTTTTACACATGAAGGAAAGGTGATCAGCCCTACGTTTCAGGTACCAGTCCAGGGTAATATTGAATAAATATGACAGTGAAAAAATCACTTGTATTTATTTTACCCCCCTTGGGAATCGAACCCAGGACCTCCAGAACGGTAGCCGAGCATGCCGACCATTACACTACGGAGGCGGACAAAAGAATCAATATTGTTGATATAATCAATAATGGAACATGGAATCCTACCCCACTATTACACGGAGTTCTCCGCTATTTCTTTCGTAGTCTCGTGGTATGTAGAGGTACCTTTCTGCCGCCTGCTGCATCCCACTTCCCACACGATGGTTGTTGGTTGTTGGTTGTTGGTTGTTGGATGTTGGCTGTTGGCCGTTACACGCAACGGTGGCGGTGCAAGGAGCCGGCCCTACATCTACACGGTCTTGGATGCTTAATCGCCGGATTCGTTACAACTCGCCTAAAGAACAGGGCTGATAAAATGCCTTTAATGATAATAATAAAATAAAACAATAAAGTAATCAACCAAGGAATTAATAATATGGAATTCTGGGTACTTACAGGGATCACGACCTGTTGTCATCTGTCTGTTGTTAATTTTTTTATGAACGTGTTACATAAACCATTCTACCACCTATGATTTTTTTAAAATGGAATAACCCACAAACCTATTATAGATCCGAATTACGAGTATTTCACATACTGGAGAATTTTATAATAAATATGTCTCAATTTTGATGTGAAACATGTAGCATTCTTCCCTTTTTATGAAAAAAAAATGGAAGTCTGAGCATCTCAGAGTTTACGACCTAACACTTGGGCATTTGGGTTTAAACGATCACACAACTACCTCTAAGCCTTGGGATGCTCAGACTTTTATCTTCTTTTATAAAAAAGGATTATCATAAAGGATGACAATAATCCAGTATATTCTCTTCTTCTTCTTCTTTTTTTTAGGATTATGTCCTGTCATTCTACGGTCCCCTCCTGGGAGGTGGAAGACCAGCTCTCCATCTCTCTCCATCGTTTAGGAGGTCTTCCTGGGAGTGCGATCCCGCTTATGCTGCTGTCTGCTGCTATTCTCACTACTCGATCCGAACTCGCTCTTCCCACATGATTTCTCCAGAAACGTCTTTTTTCTCTTCCCCATCGCACAACATCTTCAAAATCGCTGATTATTCTTATTTCAGAGTTTCTAACTCTGTCGAGAAGTGTTAGGCCTGCAATGGGTCGTAGAGTCTTCATTTCGGATGTCCTAAGAAGGCTTTTTGTTCTCGCGGTGTCGGCTCTTGTTTCCGTGCCGTATTTCAAGATCGGTCTTACGCAGGTCTTATAGATTCTCATCTTACTCTTTTTCAGCATTTATTTATTTCTCCGTTCATTTTTTTAAGCATCCAGCTACACCAGAGGCCTTGTTTGCTTGCTCTCTTCATTGTACAGG
Organism: Brachycentrus maculatus; assembly: GCF_059751285.1. Classification (NCBI taxonomy): domain Eukaryota; kingdom Metazoa; phylum Arthropoda; class Insecta; order Trichoptera; family Brachycentridae; genus Brachycentrus; species Brachycentrus maculatus. Next base: position 1,307,272 of record NW_028280859.1, read on the forward strand.
TTATTGCTGCTAGACACTTCGACACCCATATACTTGAATTGCATAACTTGCTTTATGATTTCATTATTGATTTGCATCGTATTGGATGTATCGAAGTGACCATGCTCTTTGTCTTGTTAATGGAGATTTTCATGTTAAATCTTTAAGATGAAAGGTGGAATCTATAAAGTCAGTATATCCGATATGATATGGAGAGGCACAGCGAATCTAAAACTAAAAGTTTGCCATATTTATAAATGTTTAAAAAATGTATTATGTTGTACTTAAAAAATTAACTATATTAAATAAAAAATATATAAGTATATATAAATAATATTAATATTGTCAATGTGAAGACGCCTTAATTTTTACGACGCTTATAATTTGACCAGTTATTTTATCCATGATAATTTATTTAATTTTTTAGATAGATTTATATTATCCACTGACACTTCGTGATGGAATTGCATTTTTAATTTATTATTAGATTAAAACCAATATTTTTAGCTTTTCCACTTTTTTTATTTGACCAGCGACCGGGTTTCGTCGTTACCGACATCATCAAACTGGTGATGACATGATCTGACTGACCAGTCTGATGATGTCAGTAACGACGAAACCCGGTCGCTGGTCAAATAAAAAGTGGAAAAGCTAAAAATATTGGTTTTAATCTAATAATAAATTAATTTTTTAGATTAATTTTCCCAGCCCTGGCGGCGCGAATCGGTGTATGCGTCCGCAGCATGAATATTGGATATAGCGCGCGTTCTGGCCGAGCGTCTTTTATTTCTGCTGCGCGGCTTTTGTTTTGACATGTTTCAGCTGTTTTTTGTTTCAAATCTCTTTTTTTATTGTAGGTATATCCTATAGTCGTATGTAGCTCCGGACAGCTCCGCGCAGAACGGAGACAAATTAATAATGGAGCACTCTGCCGCCACGGCGAGATGCGAGACTATCCGCGCAGATGCGCAGGTCTGGACTGGGCAGAACGTATTTATGAACAAAAATATCTAATTAATATTGTTCATGTTCATGGTATTTACTTTGCAGTTAGTCCTTTTTACTTTATGGCATAGTGAAAATTTGTGTTGTAAAATAGAAAGCAGGCAGGCCTATTTTATAAACCTTTAAGTATTTTTTTAATTTTATTTATCCGTTGATTAATTTTCATATCCGTTGTCGAGGTAGAGATCCTCTATATGTCATTGCTCAAGCAATTATTTCAATTGGAGACTTTGATGCGCTTGTGTAATTCTAATTTGGTATGTCCAATGATAACACATAGTGTAATGAAAATATATTATTGATATTGAAAGCGTTTACTTTGTGGCTAGTCATATCTATTTTTTTGCAAAAATGACCGTAATGTTACAAAGTATATAACCACTCACTAAGATTTTTATCTACCGGTTTCGAGATGCACCCGTCTCTTCATCACTGCACCAGCAAGCAAGCAATACTACACGACACTGCCATAGCACTATTCACACTCTTAGTGCATGTTAGACCTTAGCCTTTAGTGCATGTTGTTCTGCAATTCTTAGTGCATGTTGGTCCTCGGGTCGACAATATATTGTATAGTTGTAAGTTGTAAGTATTGTAACATGTAACTTCAGAATAAAAGAAAAACTTCGATATAATCGTGTGACTAAACTGGAACACGTGGTTTACGAAAAAAAAATTAAACTAACGATATAAAACCGTTTTTTGTGAGAATTTACGCATATTACGCATGTTATTAATTTTTAGCATACGTCTGGTATCTTCTCCGTCTTATTTCTCATTGCTAAGGGTTGTGACCCTTGCAAAAGCAATGACTCTTCTCCAGTTATCCCTTGACTGCGCTGCACGTAGCGCTCCAACCTCTGAGGTGCCTGCTGCTGCCTTAATTTGATCGGTCCATCGTGTGGGATCTTCCGCTCCCTCTCTTTCCCTCCAGGCTACCGATCACAACTAGTCGTTCCAGGCAATCCTCGTTGCCACGCGCAACGTGTCCAAAGTGTCCAACGTGTGTATATTTTGATGCAAAAATTTATCAAAAAAGTTTCAATAAAATCATTACTCTTCATAAAATCGACGTAACGTCGCCATGTTGGTTTTTCTCTGTCGCACACTGTTTTATCGGCAGAACACTTTTTAAAATAATAAAATAAAGGAATACATTTTTACACACATGTATTATGTTTACGATCCTGACTATAGGTAGGTAGTAGGTAGGTATACCATGCGCTCTACAATGTGTACAAAATCCATTCTCATCACAGCCCGGTCGGCCGGCCCGCCCCGAGGTCAGCGCTGACATTTTTCAATGCCCCAACCGCCTCTTATTCTCAAATTCCCGAAATAGGAACGCCGACTCGTCTGTGGAGAAGAACGCGTCTCGTTTTTTTGGTCGCATATTCTTCTTTTCCCATTTCTGTTCGGCGGCCGCCACGCCCCCGGCGCGGAGCAACGCCTGGCGATTGGGCGATATGGTCAACGTGTCTCCGATATGTTGCCGGTGATAAGAAAACTCGTATTAAGTAGGTACCTTACGTATTCCGTGACTTCTTCTCGTTTTTTTAACGCGTGCGATGAGAAATGTTATAGGCACGGTACCACAATCTCGGCTGGCGTCCCCTAGCTAGCGCGGACTCCGGCATGAGTAAGATCTTCAATCGTTCTCCAGTCGAACGTTCATGTAATACCATTATGCAGTACCACACTCATACACATATTCCACTTGCCGAATTCTCAAGATAAATTTGTTTCGCAAGAGAAGTCTGTCAAGAAGTCTAGATGATTCTGTATGAAATCCGTGAGAGCTTTCAATTACAACATTCTCGAGTCAGATACAAAAGATCTCTCGCAAACCAACCATTTTATGAACTAAGTGGCGATTTTTTTTTCAATTAGAAAAATATCCCGTTTTTCTGTGAATTTACATTTAAAAGCTTTCAATAGCTCACTAACAATCTAATGAAAACAAATTTGGAAATCATCATGGATTTTCTAGAAGTGCTCCAGTATCGGAAGTGATAAATATCAGTAGTTAGTATCAAATACAATTATTGTAGTTAAGAAAAGATAGGTGAAAGTGGATTAAATGCACTCGAAATGTGATCTCTCAGATGAATGTGCGTCAAAATAATGTATGTTAGATGTTCAAAAGGTGTAATAAGGAAAAATGCATGGCTGAGAAAAGCATTATCGATAAAATTAAGAAAGCTGGGTTAAGAAGGTTTGGCCATTAAGATCAAATAAATGAAAAAAGACCAGTAAAACAAATTTGTGAGTCGAAGAGCAGAAGAAGATTGAGAAAAACTTTGCACGATCAAATATTTCAAATACTTGAAAATGGTCAGGACAGAGGCCGGAATTATCGGCAGGTATATATGAGGAGATGCATGTATGTGAAACAGGTGGAGATTGTTTGCCAAGACAGAGCGGTGTAGCACTGTATTCTCTCTGCCTATCCCTGCGGAGAAGCGGCGTTGTGGTTAGTTACTTTGATTGATTTTTTTAGACACATTTATTTTATTATGTATGTGGAAAGTTATATTTGCATTTCAAATGAAGTCACGATTTAGTGTAATTTTACCTTTCAATAACTCTTTTCTTTTAAAAATCATATATTTATTTCCAAGTTTTTTTAAAAAAATACCAAAACGGCATTTTAACCAAAAAAATCACCTGGGTTTAAAGAAAATAAGGTTACGGGCTGTTAATTATCCCGCCTTAACCGAACAAAAATATTAAAGTGCGATTTATCGTATATTGGGCCTTAAGTGCCCACAAGGGAACAAATAAAACGACATTCTAGTCTTCGCAGTTAATACCTACACACAAAGACACAGTAACGAATCATTGTCGTTCGATTGCCGAACGGGTAAGAAACTGGCGCTGTCAGGAGTCCCGGGTCGTGTGATTATATATGATTTATGACTGTTAAACGCTTTTTGTTCCGTGGATGTAGTCGTATTTCGGTCCCGGGTTGCGTCAAGGTTGCTCCGTCTGTTTGTTTTGTTTTAATTTCCGAATGCTCGTGTACATTCTACCTCGCTACCCACACGAGAGAAAACATCTCCACAGCCGAGATGCTGTTGCCTCCAAAACGTAAAAGTCAATTAAACCCTTCAACGATTCCGGTGGAAAATTGGCGCTAACTTTTTTAACCCTAGATTACGGGATATTCGTAAAATTTACGACGAACGTCTAATTTGTGGGAAGCACCGAGGCAACATAGGTAGAGATAGAGACAGCCAACAGCGGACAGTTATTATTGCAATGTTTATTTTGTTCATACAAACTTTTATAATTTTGTTTATATCAATTTACTTTGTGTTGTGTTGTATTGCTTGTATTATTTAGATATATATATTCTGTTATATATATATTTTAAATAATGTAAATGAACCTCTTTTCACTGGCTATACTTAGACGTTCATCAAAAAAAAATATTGTTAAAAAATTATATATTACAGTGTTGTATAAGGTATTGTAAGAAAATAAAAAATAATAACGCATGTAAAAATGTCACATAATCTAGTGACATTATTATTCAAATCCTCATCCGCACCTGATGGTGCATAGGGCACTGCATCATATAAACGCCGTGTTATCTTGATCATCAAAACATGAAGGAAAGGTGATCAGCCCTCCATTTCAGGTACCAGTCAAGGGTAATATTAAGTAAATATATGTAGTGACAACTAGTTTTTTTACCAATATTTTTTGAAAAGTTAAAAAAAAACATAATTTTTCAGTTGATACAGTTTTGATCTAGGTGCGCGATGTATACACATATAAATATAATACATAGTTTAGAAGAAAAAAAATTCTGATATTTAATCACACAATCTATTATTTTAATGTGTTTTTATCGCTATGATTTATGTATTTCGACATATTGGAGATATCATACATAATTATCGCATATCAATATAAAATAATTTGAAAATGATTTTATCGACGATCGCGATGCCAGTAGTATGCTAGAATGTGTATGTGTACTTATGTTTAATTTTAAACAACGCTGGTAGGTTCAGTTTTGAAAAAACCCAGATTGGCAGCAAGGGGTGTCCGTGACATTTCAAAAGTAAGATAAATGACTTCTGTTTGAAAGAGAACGTATCAATAATACAAAATTGATGCCAGATATCGAAATATCTCATTGTGATTGTCAGACGAACTGTGAATTTAATATTTGCGCAACTTACGGAACAAATAGAGCAGACGATAATTTGAAATGAAATATACTCCATTTGTCTATGTAGGTTTATTCATAATATTTTTTTGTCTATGATATATCGCTCACTCCTTTCAAGAACGTCATAAATCAAAAAACTTGATTTTTCAGGAGAACGTTTTTAAAGTTTGAAAATATAATACAAAGTATTCAAAATAAACATCATGCCACTTATTGTACTTTTTACTATGCAACAGATCTTTTTAGGTAGAACTTGAAGTTTTTTTCTCCATTTGAAAAATATTAAGTTTATTAAAAAAATAATCAAACAATACTCTTTCTTCAAAATGTAAAAACAACACTTTCTGCCCTGTAGCAGGTAAATATAAAATTAAAAATATGGCGCTTTTGCTGGGATATAGCACATTTTCTGAGCATTCCGAAAACATGCAAAACTGGATAATGTCGATTTTTGATATATGACGTTGTTGAAAGGAGTGAGCGATATGAATCATGATTAAATTATTTACAAAAGCATCTACGTCACGATACAGCTAAAGTATTTTTTTGAAGGCCCAGTATTCGATAATTAATCATAACTTCATTTTCTTTAAACCCAATTGAACTTAATTCTAGAATTGCGGGTATAATTTCTAAAGTGATAAAGCTAAACGCATTTAAAGTATGAAATTTTGTAATAATTGTAATTATTATTTTCTATTATTTTTTGTTTGTAAATAAAAATTATACTTGACACTGGCAGAAGCATCCTTTGACTGTGTGACTGCCAAATAAATAATAAGAAAAATACAAATGGAATTCTAAAAAGTAAATGTTTATTAAATAAATAAATTGTTGAAAGTAAACTTATAATTCCAAAGTAACAATTTAAAAAATAATTTGTTTGGAGAAACAGTACGTAGGTTTGCTGCTTAAGTTTTGAGATAGACAAGTTAAAACGAAAAAAATATATAATCGAAAATGGCTTTATTGCTTTTTAAAATACTGTCCTTAAAGATCAATTGACTTTGGAAGTAAATTATTGTTTTTCTTAAACACCGTTTTTGTATTGAAAAAATGAGATTTTTTCGAAACAAATATATGATTTTGAAAAGAAAAGAGTAACTGAAAGGTAAGGGGTGTAAAAAATTTTATATTTTTTTCAATATAAGTACATACATAAATACTAAAAAACAAAAAAAAAAACATGTATGTTTTTTTCAAAATGGAGTGAAATTAAAATCCGGTTCTCAGCGTTCCTGGACGCTTACTGAATTATATTCGAAATAAAATTATATTCGAAATACTTACTGTGTACGATGTCGAAAAACTATTAAATAAAAACTCCTATCATTCGAGATAATCCAGATTTGTGAATAAGTATTTGGACACACTCAAAATGTTCCAAATGATTTATCGATATGCAGAAAATAGAGCCCATGGTATTGTGTTGTGGAGCAGTTAGCTCATATAATAGCTTCCGCGACGGGGTGTTTTAAGGGTTGGTAGTTTAAAATGTAACATGGTGTTGACACTTTCCATAAATATCGCTCACACTTTACAGCGAGTCACGGTGGAGCTTATTGATTAAGGGCTAACCAGGGCAGAACAACCATTGAATTACGGGGTTTTGTCAAATTATTAATCTTTGTTCAAATGATATAAATATCGGAATAAATAATCGGAATGCTATTAATTCTGAGTTTTTTAATGTTTTTGAATTTAATAAACCCAAATGATGATAAGGTTCTTGTCAAAACCGGTAGGTTAAAGTGTACTAATGATAAATAAAAGTGGTTAAAACAAAGTTGTTTAATTTTATGAAAAAAAAAACATAAATACAAGTATTGTTCATTTGAATTATTTAACACACATTTATTAAGTTTGTGACCCCTGTAATTTCGCATCAGTTAACACTTCTGGTTTAAACACTTTGTCCACAGCCTCGTTTACACTTCTCTTTTTGGGGGATGACTTTAAAACAAGCGGCAGCGGAAGGAAAATATATTTGTCAGCAATTAAATGGCGCGAAACGCAAACAAGGAGCCGAGACGGGGGGCGGGAAGAGGAAAGCACCCTTAAAAGTGTTTGTCATTCATTACGCGGAAGCTTGTTGACAGACGTAATGAATTACCGTGGAAATGTGATTAGAAGGAGAAAAATAATTAAGAACTTAAGAGAGCTTTAAAAGCTCGCAGTACTTGTTTTGTATATCGACGGATCTGATTATGAAACTTTCTTTTCTGGGATTATCAACAAAAAAAATCACACTTGCATAAAATCACTTTTTTTAGTAGTTTTTTTTTTTCTAAAAAAAGTTATAAAAAGTTATTTGTGCCGGGTATTGGTCCCGTGGTTGCTGTCGCGGACTTTCTCAGTTCGAACCCCTCGATCGCAATTTGATACCTATTTCTAATAATGAGCCGCTTAGGCTCACAGAAATAGCGTGAAATTGAAATATTTGTGAAAATAATAAAAACGCAAATATTTCTCTTTTCTTAAAAAAAAATTATTAAATAAATCTCTACATGATAAGGAGAAATATGGAACAGGGCTAACGACTGTCATAGGCTTGGTTAAGTGATCGTTTTACACACGTGTATCATTCACCCATGATTGACAACCACACTATTCAAATTAATAAAACTTCTAGATAATATATCAATCTATGTGATACAGTACGTGTGAGTTCACAAAAGCCATTTATGTTAGAATGAGAAAAGCTTTTATTCACCGGAGACTCTTTTGATTTGTATGCGAGGTCCAAATTCTGGATTTTATTCACATACTTGAGAAACGCTTAAAAACATGATTTTTAATTTATTTTAGCTTAAAATTTGACTAGTTATTTTAATAAAAAATAATAAACAAAATACTCGTTTATAGCCACTTTTTGAGTATATATTGAAAACAATACTAATTTTGAGAACTACAAATATTTTCACCTGTTGTTGAGAAGATCTGTAGTTCTCGAAACTAGTCGTGTTTACATGAATAAACTCAAAAAAATCTTATGCAAGTGTATAATTATGCATTGAAATATGGTATGTACCTACCTACATATTCTGTCGAGTACAAATGAAAAATTTAAATACTATTTTTCAGCATGTACGAGGATGTTTTTGCTTCGTATAACGCTAAATATTTCTCCGTCCCTCTGGTTGACTAATGATCTGAATCTGGAGTAGACAGGAGTAGAAGAGAAATGGCAACTCTAAGGGAGGATTCGGGAGCGTTAAGGGATGACAGGGTGTTAAAATTGTTTAAATGGTATAAATCGGAATGAAATAATGAATTACAATACATACATTTTTGACAAATTCCCAAAATTATAACCCTTATCCGCACCCAATGGTGCATAGGGTACTGCATCGAATTGACGCAGTATTATCTTGATCATTACTTATATGAAGGCACGGTGATCACTCTTGCGCTTCAGGAACCAGTCCAGGATAATATTAAATAAATATTACAGTTTAAAATCACTAATATTTATTTTCACCCCCCTGGGAATCGAACCCGGGACCTCCGGCACGGTAGCTAAACACGCTGACCATTACACCCCGGAAGCGGATAAAATAAAGTAAATAAGTTAAGAAATTCATAGGACTGCTTAAATATGATGCAGTACCCTATGCGGTATTGGGTGAGAATAAGGGTTAAAAGAGAAGAAGATTCCAATTTTTTTTTCTTAGATTCATTTCCTTTTCCACCTCAACTCCATTCCTGATCCTACTCCATATATTTTCTTTGCTATCATCAATTTATTAAATTATTATTACTGTTTTTTCACTTAACTGCATGAGAAATAAACCGTGAGCACTACTACTAGTCTGTTTTTAGTTGGTTGGAATATATTGCTTCATATTAATAAGTCTCCAGATGCACGTTCATATTTTAATATGTATTTAAAGTTTTACTGATTGATTCGTCTGTTATTTGTAGTCAAATTTATCCATTTGTAATTTAAGTTTTACTTTGTGAATACCACTATTTCTTAAAATCTACTGTGACACACCGGCTGTCCAAATTTAAAACACAGTAAGGGACATTTTTTTGTAGTACGTTTTTTTTGCATTTTTGGACTAAGTAGAGTCTACTTAGTCCATAAATGCAAAAAAAAACGTACTACAAAAAATGTCCCTAACTGTGTTTTAAATTTGGACAGCGACATGTTTCGATGCATTCTGCGTCATTTTTAAATACGGTGTTTGAAAATGACGCGGAGTGTATCGAAACACGCCTCGCAGTAAAACATAATTAAAAATGTATTTTATGTATTTAAGTCTTAAAAATAAATATGAAACCACATGTTTTATCATTAGTTTTTATATTGTTGATAATCGCTTATAAGCGTACGATAATTATAAGTGCAAGCCGTCTTTAATCGACTTAGTCGTTTTGCGAATATCGCATCCGTAAATCAATTAAATGGGTTCTTTTATTTTTGTCTAGATAATAAATAAAATTATAGAAGCTTTATTGAAATAAAAATCGATAAAAAACACCCTTTCTGCACTTAATTGGAAAGTAATCACAAGTTGAAATAATAAATATGAAAAATCCTTTTTTTTGCGCGTCTTCCGAGAGTAAGGGTGAAATGGGTGCCAGGGGGGGGAGGGAGTGGAGTGGAGTGGAAACACCCTCCCACGCTAGCAGTCAGCAGACCACACACTAATATGGAAAATAATTCATCCACAATGACTTAACAAATTCTCGCTCCAATCGTTTTGGTCTCCGCTAAGTGCTGCGCTCCTGGTAGACGTTTCCAAGGGGGTAAGAAATACATTGTTTTTTCCCATGCGGTCTCGAGAAAATTCTTTGTGTTTTCATTCTGTTTTTCTTTATTTGTATATATTTGTAAACACATATATATATATATATATATATATATATATATATATATATATATATATATATATATATATATATATTTATATATATATATATATATATATATATATATATATATATATATATATATATATATATATATATATATATATATATATATATATATATATGTATATATATATATATATATATAAATATATATATATATAAATATATATATATATACATATATATATATATATATATATATATATATATATATATATATATATATATATATATATATATATATATATATATATATATATATATAACAATTTTATAGTTTTCTCCACATTTATTTTATTTTATTTGAACAGTGACAGGGTTTCGTCGTACCATACGAAATTTGTCTAGCCTCCTACTAGTCTGATAATGTCGGTAACGACTGTATTTTTTTTATTTCTAACTTAAATTTTTTTTTGTGAACACCAAAATTTCTTAAAATCTGTTGTGTCACGTGTTTCGATGCATTCCGCATCATTTGTAAACAACGTACATTCAAATTTGGTGTTTGAAAATGAAGCGGAATGCATTGAAACACGTGATTATAGATTTTTCAAAAATTGTTTTATTCATATAGTGAAATTTTAATTGAAAATGGATAAATATTATATTACCACAAACTGACTGCCATATCGATTAATGAATTTATATTCTTATCTCTTATAAAAACTCTACATTCGCAATTGATTTTGCTGTTCTAAGGAAGCTTATAAGTACCCTAATCCTATATTATAAGTCCCTACCCTTATCCTATATAAAATTATATTCTTCTAGTAAATACTTTAATATCAATATAAACGCAACCCATTGAGTTATGTATAACGAAATTGTATCGATAATGAATATGTCACCATTGAATTCTTTCCTTATTTCACCATTCTAACATCTCGGCTGTTTTACCGCACTGAAGAGGTCGCATTTCAACTGCATTCAATCTACTTTCATCGTTATTTTGCCAACTCTACGCTTTACATCCATACATAACAGTTGGAAACAGGACTCTATTGTGTACTGCCAGTATAAGTTTTGCTGTTGGCTTCATCGAATTTATATTTTATTATTGAATTGATTATATTTGTGCACCGGTGTGTTGTCATTCAAAGACAGTATCATGCAAATTCTAAATGAAAGTGCAGAGTTTCTGAATTTAGTAAATAATCATATAATTAATAATAATTTCTTTATTTAAATAATTAAAGTATTGACAGTCATATCAATCAGACGTTACGCTTCATGTAGTGAAAGTCAACCAGGAAAAGTAAACTTGGTAATGAAACAGTATAGTAGTTGTTTGAATGTAATATTCTTAATCTCGGGTACACGGTATCATAAAAGATGAGGATACAAAAATTAGTTTTTTTTTCAAAGGAAGAAAAAAAATCGTTAATGTGCTGTTTTCCTTTTATGTGTATACTTATAATGTAATAATATGTCATATTTAATTTTAAATGTGAGAATGCGTACACTTTTCACAGTAATATTTATTATTATTATTATTTATTTATATATATATATATATATATATATATATATATATATATATATATATATATACATATATATATATAAATATATATATATATATATATATATATATGTATATATATATATATATATTTATATATATATATATATATATATATGTATATATATATATATATATATATATATATATATATATATATATATATATATATATATATATATATATATATATATATATATAAATATATATATATATATATATTTATATATATATATATATATAAATATATATATATATATATATATATGTATATATATATATATATATATATATATATATATATATATATATATATATATATATATATATATTTCTACATCTTGCTTATTATTTCATGCATATACTTAAAACAATGACTCCAAATCCCACATAACCAATGTTTTTATGAGAATATACAATAAAATACAATATAAAATATAGTTTGAAGCTAATTTATTGTAATAATATAATATCAGAAAATTTGGTGCAAAAAAGTGTAAATAAACCCCCAAAAATATGTATATATTAAGAAAATAAGTTACAAAATTAAATAAGGTACAAAAAATTACCATTTTATGTTTTAAAATTTCTATTTCTTTAAGAAATGTATTCATACACAATTCAGTCAATTTATTTCTTCGTCAAACTGTGAAGTGGTGAACACTCCCCTTATCATTCATCGTTCACTTTGTGTAATACCACTTAAAATTGGCATTACGTAGTGATCGATGAATGATAAGGAGAGTGTTATATTACCATACAACAAAGTTGACAATGCTTTTGAAATACAAAATATGTGAAGTGGTGAATCAAATAAGCATTGTTATCAATGTATGCGATGGACCGATATGGTAAGCAATGAAAATGTGCTCCAGCAGGGAGACAGTTGCTGACTGATTTCAAGGTCTGGAAGGTGTCCTATCTGGAGCACGTGCTAAGAGGAGAGAAGTACGAGCTATTGCATCTAATCATTAAAGGCAAAATAGAGGGTCGACGAGGGCAGAAGGCAGATCTCCTGGCTCCGGAATATACGAGATTGGACGGGGATCAGAACTGTTTAGAGCTGCCCAAGATAAGGATAATTACTCTCAAGTGATAGTCGACGTCAGGGGGAGCTGACATGACAGTAACAGAGTAAGAATATCAATTTAACCTCATTTTTCTTGTGGTACATGCTTGCTAACTTTTTACTTTTTCATTTTTTTATGTTTTTATGTATTTAATTTTATAAAAAAAATTGTTTTCTGATAGTCAAGTATTTTTGTATTTTATATTAACACTATTATTCTAGTTCTACTTATAATACCTATACCCTTATACCCTTTACTATGACCTAAATTATGTTGTATACCCACATACAGGCCATGCCTTTGTGGGATCTTTTTTTGTATTTATATTTATATTTTATCAATATTTATTGTACTCGAATTTATGTCATGTAATGCAAAAGAATTTAAAATAAAGAAAAAAAATGTATTGGGAGTTTTGGTACACCGTGCTTAAATTACATAAAATAAACATTTTTGGCGTATTGTAACGGAGAAAAGAATCGTGAGTGAGAGGTGACCAAAGCATCAGCGTAATTATATTTATTACCTGTTATAATGACATGTCTCTTGCCATCAAATCCCAATTACTGGCGACCATTAAGACATGACTCTCCGGATTAAAAACTGTATATTAACGAATAAAGATTGCCGTAAACCGGAAATTGCCGATGCCGGACGTGAAATGCTGTCCGTATAAGTCCAATATTGATTGCGATTTCATTTGATGATTCCGTCATTGATGAGCAAATTGCTATCGTAGAAATTACATTAAGATTTTAATCGAAATAAATGTAATACGAGTAGGAATTCAATTGTCGTACGATTTTCGACTATTTGAATATATAGCTTTTAACACAAATGACCATCTTTTATATGACTGGTCAGTTCACTAGTCTGATGATGTCAGTAACGACGAAATCCGGTTACTGGTCAGTAAAGTATATGCGTTTAAACAATATTTTTGTTATTTTATTATATAAAATGCACTTCCATCAAGAAATGTCAGTCCAAAAAGTAAATGTTTTTTTTAAAACAGTTTTTTTACAATGGCAGTGCCATCTGCTGAACGTGAGAGTAACACACGTAATACTAAACATTGCTCACGGAGGGCAGCAAGATTCTTGACAGCTGCTGTCACTAAGCGATTCCTACGTTTTCGATTACATTTTTGTTTCATCGATTTTTGATATTTTCAATGCTTCAGAAGTGAAATTATACATATGCAAAATGTGGGCTTTCTGTTTTTGTTAAATTAAATTGCACCATAGCCACGCGTGGCCCGGTAAAGATAGTAAACAATAATTTTGACTATTTAAATAACCAGCATTGATCAACAGAAATAAGTGGATTAAATTATTAGCCTCTAATAATTTAGCATAAACTAATAATTATATTGTTAAAGATACGATCACACGGATATAATACAAATAAATTATACTGTTTTGTGTAAGCTAAGTGCCCAAGAAGTATGTACAGTGATGCCTCACATAACGAATTTTTTTCGTTCATTACGCGATTCTAACAACGAACGTCGCCTCATACAACGGACCGTATCATATTTCAGCTCCAAGGTCGCAAGCAGCCAATGCAAGTGGTGAAGGATATCATCACGGTGCCCCGAAAGTTGGAGTTGGAGGTAGAAGAGGAGGATATAGAGGGATTTAATGAAAAATACAGAGAAGAACTGACAGCTGAAGAGCTTCAAGCACATCTAGTCCAGCAACATGATGAAGATCGAAGGGAAGCTTCATCTGACAACGAGTAGGAGCATATCAAATAAACCAATCTCAACTGTTGTCATAAAGGATTTCTAATCAAATGGGGATAGGTTCAGGAGTTTACCAACACTCACTATCCAAACTCAGACAACAGGATCAACAATCTCTACAATGACACCCCTTTGCCCGATATTTCCGGCAGGTTTTGAAGAAGAGGGAGAAACAGACAACCTTGGAAAGGTTTTTTAAGAAGCCAACATCTAAAAACAAAAGATGGAACAAAAGGATGTGACCCTGCAAGCCTCGATGACTCGTAGATCTGAGTCTAATTAGAAAATAAATAAAAAAACGTGATCTGAGCTATATATTTTTATGTTACAGTCCCAAATTTTAAAAAAATATTAGTGATTTAACACTATCATATTTATTTAATATTACCCTGGACTGGTCCCTGAAGTGTAGGAGTAATCCTTGCTTTCATGTCAGTAACAATCAAGATAATACTGCGTCAATACGATGCAGTGCCCTATGCAACATTGGGCGTGAATAAGGGTTAGAAAGAAGAATACCATATTTTTAAACATGAATTGTTATGAGAAAACGCGTTTCATCCAACGAAATTTTCGCATAACGAATTAAGTACGTTATACGAACCATCACTGTAAGTTAGCAGATAGTTAGATAGGACATTTGACGTCACCTTGACATAGGTGTACTCAAGAAATTTAATTGTCCGAGTATTTCGAGTCGTGGTCGCTTTTGGCATTAATTTCCCCTCCGGCTGCTTTAATGCAGTTGAACTCCAATCAATGAATCCACTTTAGCAGGTTGATATATGTACGATAAATTGCGGAACCGCAAATCTATCACTGTATATAATATAAAATTTAAATATTGTATATAATATTTAAAACATACCTACTATTTAATTAATGAAATATTTAAGTATCCATCCGCATTCGTCTCAAGGTTTAATTCTTCATAATATTTTTAATATTATTTGCTGTAGGTACTTTATGGCACACTTTATATTTCTGTCCGCCTCCGTAGTGTAATGGTCAGCACACTCGGCTACCGTTCTGGAGGTCCCGGGTTCGATTCCCAAGGGGGGTAAAATAAATATAACTGATTTTTTCACTGTGATATTTATTCAATATTACCATGGACTGGTACCTGAAGCGGAGGGCTGATCACCCTTCCTTCATGTGTAAACGATCAAGATAACACTGCGTTTATATGACACAGTGCCCTATGCACCATTGGGGTGCGGATAAGGGTTTTATTATTATTATTATTATTATTATAAAATAAAAATAAAACTCACGTTTTCAACCTATTTTATTTTTAGTACTTTTTTCCAACCGGTTTCGAAAAGATATTTGTCATCTTGAGGGATGGATGTGTTATATTGGATGGATACGGTTATGTAAAATTAATAAAAAAATGTTCAATTTACTTTCATTAATTGATTCGGCAGTCACTTAGTGATATTATCCATCCATTTTTAATTTAAATATAACTTGATATTTCTTAAAATCGATTGTAACACGTGTTTCGATGCATTGATCACCTTTTTTTGCTGTTGCCTTATAGCGCTTATTTTTACTTTATTGCTCTTCTCAACCTGTACATTTTATCACTGTTTGTTTTATTATTATTATTTTTACTTTAGCTCTAAATTAAGTCTGCCTATTATTAATCTTATTAACTTTTGCTATATTTTATTCTTGCTGTTTACTTTTAACTCATTTAACATTTCGCCCACTCCTTTCAAGAACGTCATATTTCAAATATCGACAATTTTCAGTTGTGCATATTTTTTAGAATACCCAAAAAATGTACTATATCCCAGCAAAAGCGGCATATTTTTAACTTAATATTTATCCGCTACAGGGCAGAAAATGTTGTTTTTGCATTTTGAAGAAAAGGTATTGTGTACTTATTTTTTAAAATAAACTAAATATTTTTTAAATGGAGAAAAAACCTTCACGTTTTACCTAAAAGGTTTTGTTGCACAGTAAAAAGTTCAATAAGTGGCTTGATATTTTTTTTTAATACATTGTGTTATATTTTTAAACTTTATAAACGTTCTCCTGAAAAATTTATGAAATTTTGTAATTGAATTGTTACAATTACCTGTTTTATTTGTAATTCCTTATTGTAAATGTATTTATGTTATTTTTCTGTTAAATTTCTAAATAAATAAATTTTCAAACAACGTATGATGCAGAATGCATCGAAACACGTGTCATTTATAGATTTTAGGAAAAAGTGGTATTTTCCGAGGGAAATTATTATTTTTTAAACCGGTTTCGATCAGCACCTTGTCATCTCCAGGAATGGATAGGAATGAAAATATTACAGGTAAAAAACAAAGTTTAAGTTTTTTTTTACAATGTTTATTATTACTTTTATAGGTATTTATTGATTTGGCGTTTAATTTGTAGAACTCCATTTAAATTTATGTATTAATTTTACAACTGTCACTTAGAATTGTATAGCTAAATAAGGACCGTAGTCCATTTGATCTTCACATTCGTTTGATATTGCCCTAACAAGGCGAAACAATTGTCACAATATAATTTTTTATGTGTTTTTGTTAATAAATACAACTCAGTAGACTCAAAAAATCTATGTTTGATTTAAAATTAATGCTTTTATAGGTACCTACTGGCGCAACCACAATTGAATCAGTTGTGTCAAGTAAAGGCCAACAGCGGAAGCTAAACTGGCAGTGTAAAGTACAAACCTCAATGTATGGCAGTAAAGCATGGAGTTGGTAAAAGAAGAATGATAGTAGACAATTTAAAAGAAATACTTCTCCGTGTAACATTTTTCTCTATATTTAAAAATTCATGCAGCAACGCATACTCGTACAATACAGAAATTAGAAAGATAAGGTATTATATAGTTGAATAAAGCACACCAAACCAAACTTAATGTGACTAAGGCATCTTAGACAAAGCTAATGACCAGAGCACTTCTTGAGTAAGTATAGTATTGCCACATTAACTTAGGCCAGAATCTCCTCCCCGCAGAGAAAAATAAAAATAAAATAATTTTTGATATTTGTTATGAAATGTCAATCGAATCTAATACATTTGGAGGAAAGTACATGAAAGATTTGACTTATTAAGAAAAAACTTTATTTCGATCAAATATTAAAGTACCTTCGCGTATCCGCAGATGTTTGTTTTATGATGATCTGGTGACTTTTCCGACTAGGAATACGATTTGTGTATATTTTAATTAATACTAATAAAATAATATAACCCTTATCCGCACCCCAATGGTGCATAAGATACTGCGTTATATAAACGCAGAGTTATCTTGATCGTTTACACGTGAAGGAAAGGTGATCAGCCCTCCGCTTCAGGTACCAGTCCAGGGTAATATTGAATAAATGTTACAGTGAAAAAATCACTTATATTATATTAAATCACTTATATTTTAATTAAAAAAAAAATATAGTACAGTTGTCGATTTTTCAAACACGAGTTTTTATTTTATTATCTTTTGATGTTTTTTGTTCATTTATTGTTGTTATGTTGCTATACGTGGCAAACATTATTATTATTATACAGTATTATTCGTGGAATAATAGTATTATTTGATAGATACCTTTTTAAACAAGAGACTAGAACCTCATTAGCAAAGAATAGTTAGCAGAAGAGGAAAGATTTAACGATATATCTAGAGGCTAAAAATCGTTGTGGACAGCCCATTTGACAATTGTGCTGGAGGTCTCGCGTTTAATTTCCAGTGGAGGCAAAGTAAATAGAAGTGATTTTTCACTGTAATATTTATTTAACTGAAACTTAAAGAGCAGGGCTAATCACATTTCCTTCTCGTATTTAACGATCCAGATAACACGATGTAATGCCCTATGCACTCTTGGGTGCGAACAAGGATTAGAAGAAGAAGAAAAATCTGGCTTTGAACCGGGAGTTGCAGAGATAGGAACTGAGCTCTTGTTTACTATTGTATATACTCGTATGTACATATTATTTCAAAACATATTATATTACATACATAAGTCATATATATAATATTTTCGATGAGTAATTTCTATTTCTTATTTTAATATTATTTGTTACTACTTTTGTATTTGCCTTGAAATATTAAAATAAATTAAAATACGAATGATTTCTTTATCTTTTTCTCTCTTTTTAAAAGAATAATAACAATTTTATTTTTATACAAATAGGAGACCGTAGCGATTTAACTTTTGCCTACATTTGACCTGATGATGGAATAGTTATTTCAAAACTGGTAGTCACGAAGTAGTGTTTTTAGGTGGTATTACACAAAGTGAATGACGAATGATAAGGAGAGTGTTATGAAATACGAGTGGTCATGATAAATGTGTGGTCGACAGATCTTTACACGCACGGATTTCTATGCATTCGATTTGCGCATGCTCCGTGAGCTCGCTGACAGCTATACAAAGTAAACTACCAAAAAATTGGATAATTAAAAAGCCAGTCGGGTTCTCGGCATCGTCCGGCATCACGGCCACCCAGGGTGTTCTTCATGTGGACTGCAACACACATGGCCTCTATTGTCCCAGGCAGTGGAGAGACAAGACTGACTGATGAATTCGGGCTGATTACATTGATATTAAGGCCATTTTCATCTTAGACTTGATAGCTATTTGCATGCAGCGAAGTAGAGCTCGACGCCATGTTGCTCACTCCATCAAGAACGTCATAAATAAAAAATCGTAAATTTTCAGTTGTGCATGTTTTCGGAATGCCCAGAAAAAAGAGGCATATTTTTAACTTAATATTTACCCGCTACAGGGCAGAAAGTGTTGATTTTGCATTTTGAAGAAAAGGTATTGTTTAATATTATTTTTTTTAAATATAGGTACTAAATATTTTTCAAATGGAGGAAAAACCTTCATATTTTACGTACATATCTGTTGTACAGTAAAAAGTTCAATAAGTGGCTTGATATTTATTTTTAATACATTGTATTATATTTTTAAACATTAAAAACGATGTCCTGAAAAATCAAGTTTTTTGATTTATGACGTTCCTTTAAGGAGTGAGCGATGTGTAGGTACTACTGAGAATGTAGGGTAAATATAGTAGGGGGATTGTGTAGTTATTGGCCACGTTACAGTGATTGTCCACTAAATATGTACAATATTTGAAATATAACTACTTATTTCCGATTAAAAATCATACCTTATTATTATTTAGCAATATTACCTTAAAGCCTATTTTAAATTCTTACTGACTAACCATCACGCCGCTTTCTCGCAGGGGTAGGCAGAGAGAAAAGAATGACACAACGGTCGGTTTTCCACATTCATTCATCTCCTCATACATACCCGCCGATTTAAAACGGCCGCTTTGAAGTATTTGACATACCTGATCCTGCCCAGTTTTCCTCTCCTCTTTTTTTCAACGACATTCGCCTGGTAAATTTGTTTTACTGTTCTTTCTACACTCATTCTATTTACATGCCCAAACAATCGCAACACATGTAAACTGTAGTAAAATCACATAGAGAAATAGTCAACAAAGTTTTTAAACTTACCGGAATTGAATCAGCGCGACTTGTTTTGTATTATTTAGTTCATCTGTGACGTGGAGTCTGTAAATAATAAGAAAAATCAAAATTTTTACCATAACCATTCTTTACAATAAATTTTTACAAAAAAGTCTATTACTATAGTAAGTATAGTTCTGGGGTGATATTACAAAGGCGTTAACTGTGTAGTGTTGATAAATTAACATTATTTCTGGAATTTTACATCTAACGAATTTGGTATTTTGAAACCGGTCCTTTGTCCGTACTGTTGGGAAATTAATGGTTACTGAAAAAAAAGGAATATATTTTTACATTGTGTTTTTTTAGAAAATGGAGAGTAAAGTCAAATTTATTCACAATATGTAGTCAACACGTTCTGAATTGAAGCCCTGAAAGTGCCAAAAAAATGCCAAGGTTTCTGATGAACATGAAGATGAATATTTTATTAAATATGCTCCACGTGACCTATAATATTCAATTGATTATTTTATAACTCCCAAATCATGTTTTCATCTGAGAAGAGCGTTTTAAAAACGATACACTCGTGATTTTAAATTAAAACTACACCCACATAAATAATAAAACGAAATCCCATTGTAATTGTCAAATCAACACGGGCCAGACAATAAAAAAACAACATTATTGATGATATTGTATGGTGAGATAATCCTGTTATGCAATGGACTTACCCTGTTTTGTTAAAGACGAATCGGACTTATTATGTTTTGATTCAATGTCCAACGGCTCCCATAGAGCTGCCCCCCGCGGTGACACCATGATCATCGAAATTGCCATCAACTACCGGCGCGGACTAATGGTTAACTTATGTGGATCGAATATTTACATGGATGCTTTGAACCCGATATAAAAACACGACGTTAAAATAATATCGAACATTTTTTATGTGTCCGTTCCGATACTTAAATTTCCTTCATTATATTTTTCTTTAAAAATGATCACCCGTTTTATTTTTATTATAATAATTTTCAATATATATATATATATATATATATATATATATATATATATATATATATATATATATATATATATATATATATATATATATATATATATATATATATATATATATATATATATACATAAATATATATATATATATATATATATATATATATATATATATATATATATATATGTATATATATATATATATATATATATATATATATATATATATATATATATATATATATATATATATATATATACACATATGTGTATATATTTCATCCGTCTCCGTAGTTTAATGGTCAGCACGATCGGCTACCGTACTGGAGGTCCCGGGTTCGATTCCTAGGGGGGTTGAA
Organism: Brachycentrus maculatus; assembly: GCF_059751285.1. Taxonomy (NCBI): domain Eukaryota; kingdom Metazoa; phylum Arthropoda; class Insecta; order Trichoptera; family Brachycentridae; genus Brachycentrus; species Brachycentrus maculatus. The sequence goes on from NW_028280859.1 coordinate 1,328,481, forward strand.
TAAATATAAGTGATTTTTTCACTCTTATATTTATTCAATATTACCTTGAACTGGTACCGGGAGCGGAGGGCTGATCACCTTTCCTTTATGTGTTAACGATCAAGATAACACTGCGTTTATATGATGCAGTGCCCTATGCACCATTGGGGTGCGGATAAGGGTTTGAATATATGTACATAGTTCATAGATATTGTACCTACTTATACACAGCCAAATTAGGTAGGTAAGCCAACAGATTTTTGTTGTATTGTTTTTTTATCCAGGCATCGAAGGACTTTTTATGCCTTCAAAATTATGAAATCAAATGAGTTACGGCCCGCCTCATATGTCGATCGGTTTTATTTTCCGATACAAAGGCTCTCTGTTCTCGTCCTGTCCGAGGTATAATAATTATAATGGAGCATATGAAGGGACTGATGAGTAATGGCCACAGAAAGGACACAATCCACAGGAGACTCTATTTTGATCTATTCACCCTGTGTCCATACATAATCAATGAGGTTCTCAAACATTGATACCTTTATTAACATTCTATAAATATTTCATAAAAAAGAAATAAAAATACGAAAAACATTATTAATTTTATTGAATGGATGATAATAATTAATGAAATAAATATGCAAATTTAATGCTTCGATTGTATTAAAATTTTGACACAACATTTTGACAATACGAGCGTTTTTTACACGGCTTTTAAACACTATTAAACGAGTAAATTAAAAAGCAAGAAAATGAAAGCACTCATTTCAAATTCGTTTAATCTTACAACGCTTGTGAATCAATGAAAATATTATAAATTAAACTAAAACATTGAAAATGATGTGATAGTAAAATGACAGCAGATCTCAAAAAGATCTCTATACTTCACGAGCAATGAATTAGGTGTGTTGGGGTTTTTTAACCGATAGTGTTGCCATTGCGCTCAAAAAACATATTTTTTACCTGTCACAGGCATTTATTTTATATGAAAAACAAGCCCATTTTCAAATGTATCGTTGTATTTAAAATTTAAACCAAACGGTGAATACGAGTAACTTAAAGAATTTCAAGTTTTTAAACAAAATAGGTAGTCATTAATTTTTTTAATAATAAAAAAATAGTTCGATATCTACAACTGTGGTGACTAAACAAGCAAATCTTTTTTCACACAAATTTTCAAAGCGTATTTACTACCTTCATATCAATTTACATTAAAGAAATAAAAAATCTGTTTCTTTGATTGCAGTTCAGTCACGCCACCTTATAGTGTCGTATAGACAAAACAGTTTAAGAATCACCGAGATTTTTTTCAATCTACCGCGATAGGAACTATGATTAATACGCCAAGTCCTTTATTAAAATATGGTAATCTTTTATATTCCCATGGCATCTCTTCCATGGTCGTAACTTATCCTGGCGGGACGTCTTTCTGTCCACCTTTAGTGTCCGGAATGTTCATTAGGTGACATCTATGTTTGTCTTCCAGAAAAAAACGCCCGGTCACGTGCTTGGCGACAAGAAAACATGTTTTTCACCAGTTTAAGGATGTCGTCAACTCGTAATAGGGATGAAATATTTCGGTCATATAGTAATAGGGACTTCCGTATTACGGACCTATCTGGAATTCTTTGGTATGATCTTGAAAGGGATCATGTGTTCGGTATGTATTCTACTGGAATTTGAAAGCGATGACATCATATAATAGGGAGTACATATTATTAGATGAGCTTCCGTATTTTTGTTGTATTTAATTTATTTATTTGTTCTTTTAGGTACAATTTTGACTGGTAAAACATCAAAATAAAAAAAAAAACTTTTAAAACGATGAAAAAACTATGAAACCTACCGACTAAAATTTATTGAAAATTAATACAGTTGTCAACAACTCTGTTTCCAAAGGTAATATTGTTTACACAACATTTTGAGTGTGTCCAAATACTTGTTCACAAATCTAGGGTTTATCCATTTAGGAGTTACTTTTAATTTTTTGCCATCTCAACATAGATGAAGAAGAATATGGAATCTGGAATTTCTCCTAAATGAAGAAAACCAAGATTTGTAAACAAATATTTGGAAATAATCAAAATGTGAATGAAAATAACTGGTCAACTTAAACTAAAAAGCAGTAAAAAAATCATATTTTCAGGCGTTTCTTAGTATGTAGAAATAATTCGGATCTTGCATACATTCAACGAAAAGGATCTGTGCTAAATAAGAGCTTTCTTAATCCAACATAGATTGTTGTTGTGAACTCATATGTGTTGTGTCAATCATGGGTAAAATGGTGAATGTTGTACGCGTGAAGAGTGATCACTTATCCAGTCCATTAAATACCCAGACTTATAAAAATATAAAAATTACTCTGAAGTGGAGAGATCTAGATTTGTGAACAAGGATTCGAACACACCCAAGATGTTGTAACCATATCAATTGAGAGAATATATGTATATATATATATATATACATATATATATATATATATATATATATATATATATATATATATATATATATATATATATATATATATATATATATATATATATATATATATATATATATATATATATATATATATATATATATATATATATATATATATATATATATATATATATATATATATATATATATATATATATATATATAGAGATATATCTCTATAATTTGATTTCGAAACGTATCTCTTTGATTCCTCACAAACGCATTACATCTTCAAATAAAGAGTCGATGATATTCAGCTTTGGGCGCAGTGACGTGGGTAGATCGCTTTCGTCAAAAGACGTTTCGAAAATGGACATTTTTCATTCGAAAATAAATAAGAAGCTATTAACGTGTCGATGATTAATGGTCGGCTCCATTAATACTCGGTATGATATACGGATTTAATGATAGTGTCCGTGACCTTATATCTGTGCTGTGTGCTTTGTGGTGGATTCTGTGCGTGGATATGTGGCGGACCACATCACCTTCGGAATAGGCAATCATATTGTCATTTGTTTGTGAATGGAAACTCAAAATTACATTTTAGACTGGGATCTTATTACGCTATGTTAGAAGGCCTCTTCATCAATAAATTCGAGTAAATTTCATGTAAAAAATATGGTATTTCTTACGAATTTAAACTGGTATTCCAAATTTTGACTAACCTTTTTGACTCTTCCCTAAAAACCCAAAAAGGCAATTTTGAAGTTTGTATACACCTTATTTAGATTATTTATGCTTTATCACATTCATGCATCTCCTCATACATACTCGCCGAATGTTCCTATTTTTAACCTGACCGCTTTCAAGTATTTGACATGCTTGATCGAGCTACGTTTTCCTCGGCCTTCCTCTGCCCCTACTTCTGACTACGTTCATCTCATAAATTTGTTTTACCGTTCTTTCTTCACTCATTTGTTCCACGTGTCCAAACCATCTCACCAAACTTCACTTAATTTTATTCATAATGCTTATCTCAGCCTTGCATTCTTCCCTTATTTTCATCATTAATGTATTGTTTTATTACGCATTCGTCTAAGAGATCGCATTTCGACTGGAATTATCTTTTTTCAAAAACAACACATAAAAAATTGTAAGTACAAAAGAATACGTTTTTAACTACCCTCTCCTTTGAATTAAAAATAATTTCATTTTTATTTTATTTATTGTTTCGGCATCTAGTTTGTTTACATTTAGACCTGAAGATGGAAGTTTGGCTTCCGAAACAAGTCGTCATAAAATAAAGTGGTAAAAAAACAAGTGTTTTCTATAATAATATTAATATTATATTTAAAACATTTTTAAGGCATTATAAAGCAAAGGATATAGATTGATTGCGTCACAGGTAAAAGTCTTCTTACTATGGTCCCTCGCGAAGCTTTGGGACACGAACTTTGTGCCTGATATTACAAAAAGCGTATTTTGGTAATCAATCTTATCTTTTATGTTAACTTACATAATGCATCACTCAAATATACGTACACACATAGGAAATATTACCAACTGGATACGTCTACGTACTAAATACGCCCACACGCTTAATAAAACTGCAACAGTTGATCAAATCTATATATATTTATTTCTTTATCTTCAGAGCATCGTTGTCTTTATTTCTTCACCTTCTATCGTAAAGAATCTAGGTAGTAAAAAAATAAATAAAATAAAAGCAACGTACATTTCAACTAGTATATTTAAAATTGTTGTGCTGTAATTTGTATATTAAAAGCATTGTTAACTTTATGGTGTGGTAATATAACATTCTCCTTATCATTCACCGTTCACTTTGGTACTACACAAAGTGAACGATGAATGATAAGGAGAGTGTTGTGTTATGTGGAAAATATGATATTCATCAAGTGGCTGCCACCAGTGTTGATACACAATTGTGCCCGTTTTATCAATCATTTTGTATACTGCAGCTGTCTAGTTCACAAATTTCAAATATGATTGAAATACTTCGTCATTTGCAAAAATTGCGACATCATCGGATAGGGTTATTAATTTGGTGCCACCTGTATGTTAATGTGTTTTTTCACATATCGCTCACTCCTTTCAACAACGTCAAATATAAAAAAAACTTGATTTTTCAGGAGATCGTTTTTAAAGTTTTAAAATATAATAAAATGTATTAAAAATAAATATCAAGCAATTTTTTGAACTTTCTAATGTACAACAGATATTTTTAGGAAAAACGTGAATGTTTTTTCTTCATTTGAAAAATATTTAGTATTAATAAATATTAAGATAAAAATATGCCGCTTTTGCTGGGATGTAGTACATTTTCTGGGCATTCCGAAAACATGCACAACTGAAAATTGATGATTTTTGATATACATATGGATGAATGTTCATGTATTACTGTATGTACATATATAATAATAAAACACTTACAAATAAACTGTATTGTGTTTATATTTTGTATATTAAATACATTGTTATCTTTGTGGTATGGTAATATAGAACTCTCCTTCTCATTAATCATTCACTTTGTGTAATACCACTTAAAACACTCCTTATTGACTACCAGTTTCAGAATAATCACTTCATTCTCAAGTCAAATGTCGTCTGAATTTGACATGATAATGAAATGGTTATATTATATTATTGTAGTAAATGAAGTAGTGTTTTTAAGTGGTATTACACAAAGTGATCGATGAAGGATAAGGAGAGTGTTACAAGTGAATGCCTTAAACTCAAATAAATCATGGATTTATAGATGCGAACAATGTTAAATTTTTCGATTTTTCCAAGTACTCGACTATTTAAAAAAAAAATTTTTTACCCATACATCTCATAAATATTATATTTAACATTTGTGTGATAATGTAAATTTAGTGTGTGCTGAATTAGTCAAACATTAGTAGGTAAGTACGACAAAATATCGTCTGTAGTTTGAAGTCGATTTGATAATAAATTAAAGCCCATCTTTTTTATACCGCATTGTTCCAACGGACATTGTTTAAACGCCTCCTACAAGCCACAAACAATATTTCGCAGTGCTTGCTCGTGATAATTTTTTTCACTTTAAAAATAATATTAAAAAAAGGCAAATACATTTGTAAGTTTATTTGTTGGATCTTAATTGGACTATGTGGATATTATTTTTAAATGATCATTAGTCATAGTAATATTTTTTTTTTAATTAAAAAATGGCATTAAAATTTTACATCCTGATAAAAAAGTAAAATCATTGCATAACTAAGAGATTCAATTAATTTAAAATGCGCTATTAATTTTTTTTTATTAATAACCAATTGAATTTAAGTAACAGCCCTATTTCTAATATTTTCCTTTTCCTATTCTTAGAAAAATAGTAGGTAATAAAAGCTCCATGCCTCCATCCCCTCTCAACTTATTACCCACTCCTTAATCTGAACTACATGTTTACTTTAGGTTTAGTACATGTCCATCCCTAAAGATGACAAGTTTCTTGTCGAAATCGGTTGGAGAAAAATTCTTTGCGTGTTATGTCAGGTCTCCCTGACGTTGACTATCACTTGAGAGTAATTGTCCTTATCTTGGGCAGCTCTAAACAGCACCTCGATAGTCCTGATCGACGTCCAATCTCGAATATTCAGCCAGGAGATCTGACTTCTGCTCACTCCTCGTTGACCCTCCATTAGGTGCAATAGCTCGTACTTGTCTCATCTCAGCACATGCCCCAGATAGGGCACCTTCCGGACCTTGATATCAGACAGCAACTGTCTCCCTGTTCTTGCTTTTTGGAGTACATTTGCGTTGCTGACTATAGCCATGGAAAAATTTACCAAAAATAACAGTGGTTAAAACAAAGTTTTTATTATTTTAATTTTAATTTTTTATTTTTATTATTTGTTCGGGTTTTGTACAGCTTTACATAAAAAGAATTGTATAATAAACAATACTTACATTGACAATAATAAACATTACAATACATTTAAAAAAATAGTTACGTTAAAAAAAAGCCAATTAAACAACTCCACATTTATGTTATAATAACTATTAAAAAACATTCAGAGATTATTTTATTTTAAGATTTTGAAAAAAAAAATACTAAAACCTTTATTAATAAAAAGTTATAGTTTGCAGTAAAACAAAAGGCGATTTTTTATGGCAATTTCTTGTCTGATATTTATTTAAAAAAAAATGGAAATCACGAGTCGTCACTGCAAAAAATCGATCTTTTTGTAACGCCAAGTAGACAAAAGCGGCGATACTAGCTAATGAGTTGACTATCATAAATTCATTATTTATTACCGAGGGTCAGCTGTACACCACTACACCACACACCGCTACACCACACACCACTATACCACCACACCACTATACTATCCCACCACCCTCGGCTCGGGGTAACAGTTGGACATTACTCACGCGACTCTATGGAAGATTTTTTTGTCTTATATTTATGATATTTATATTTTACGAGAAAAATAGATTTGCCGCCCAGAGAGCTGTTATTTTGTATGAGATTTATGAAAAGGATAAGGTTGTATTTTACACCCTATAATACCCTTTTAGGTAGGTACCTCTTTGGCGTTGCATCCTATTGAAAAAAATAAACACTTTTTAAAAAATATGTATTTATGGCGTTTATGATGGTTTTCATATTTAATTAATTAAATAATTTTCTACAATAAAAAAACAAGTAGTATTCAGTTTTTTCTACATGTATTATTCCACTTGTGTTTTACACAAATATATGTGAAAAAAACTGTCTTCTTCTTCTTCTGCTTGGTTTAGGTCTTGTGGTCTGTTTTTATAAGGGATTAGCCTATATACTGGAACTATTATATAAAATGTAGTTACATCATAAAATGTCAGTACAAAGTTTAAGTCGAATAAATATTTTTCTTAATTAAGTAGGTTTTCTAGGGATGGAAAGATTGATAAAGATATAGATAGGAGACTGAATACCGGGAACGGAGTGAATGGTGCGTTGAAATCAGTTTTTGGCAAATAAAAACCTATCAGCGAGAGGTAAACTGGCAGTACACAACTGGTTCCAGCCCTAATGCATGGAGCTGGCAAAAGAAGGATGAAAGTAGACTGAATGCAGTCCAAATGCGATCCCTCAGTGTGGCAAAACCATGTATGACAAATGTTCGAATGGTTAGAATGCAAAGTTGAAATGAGCTCTTTCGATAATATTAAGAAAGGTGTGTTGAGATGGTTTGGACACCACGTAGTTTAAATGTTAACTTCCGTATGGAATCCTAGCTTAGAGACCGTAAAAGAAAGCAGATGGACTGAAATTAAAAGGGAATACCTTTGGATGTGATCATTCATAATATTGAATTTAAAAAAATCAAATGGACACAAAAATGATAGGGTATGCATTGCATATGTTCAGTATTGCACGCCGTTGACTGACCATGCCTTCAAAGTCATCAAACGTTTTTGTGACGCCTCCCCGACATTGTCCAGGTGTAACATCGCATCTCTATTCGCTCACAATCACCGCACACACCAGGCTTCACTCGGAACTGCATTGGTGGCGAAACTTTTGAATAAAAAATATAAAAGTTTCCCAAATAACTAACTTACTATCTCTCTTCCTTCCATATCATACTTCCTCGTAGGAGTAGCTAGGAAGAAAAGAAATCTGTCTTTAGAAACAATCATCGTTTATTCGACATATCGGTCACTCTTTTCAACAACACTCTTTTCGTCATATATAAAAAAAAACTTGATTTTTCAGGAGATTGTTTTTTTAAGTTTGAAAATATAATGAAATGAATTAAAAATAAATATCAAGCCATTTAATGAACTTTTTACTGTGCAACAGATCATTTAAGGTAAAACCTGATTTTTTTCTCCATGTGAAAAATATTTAGTATATTTAAACATATAATTAAACAATACATTTTCTTCAAAATGCAAAAACAACACTTTCTGCCCTGCAGCGGGTAAATATTATGTTAAAAATATGCCGCTTTTGCTGGGATATAGTACATTTTCTGGGCATTCCGAAAACATGCACAACTGAAAATTGACGATTTTTGATATATGACGTTGTTGAAAGGAGTGAGCGATAAATGCATCTCTTCATAGATACCCACCAATTATTCCGACTCCTGGCCTGGCTACACCCAAGTATTGGAAATACCTGATCATGCCAAGTTTGCCTCGATTTTCCTCTGCTCCTATTTCCAACTACATTCATATCATACATTTGTTATTTTGTTCTTTCTTCACTCATTCCTTCTACATGCCCAAACCATCCCAACGCACCTTTCTTAATCTGATCAACAATGCTTAATTCAGTTTGCATTCATTCCTTATTTAACTATTTGAACATTTATCTTACATCGTTTTGGCACATACTCATCTGAAAAATTGTATGTCAACTCCATTCAGTATACTTTTATCCTTCTTTCGCCGACGTCATGCTTCGCTTCCATACATTAGAGCTAGTATCAAGACACCGCTGTGAACTGCCAGTTAAGCTTTCTTTGATAGGTTTTTATTTAACTGATTTTAGTGCACCGTTCACCTTTCTATAATCATTACATCCTTAGAAAACATCTTTCCCAAATATACGAAATTAAATGGTCACTCAACACACGTATAACATTCATCAATTCAACCAGTGATTGAGAACCACACTATTCAAATTCTTGGACGTTCTATATATATATATATATATATATATATGTATGATTCAATTTCGAAACATTGTACAATAATCAAAAGAATTTTCACAAGAGACATCTATTGGTGAGATGAAGAAGCTTATTATTATTTTTTTTTAATGTTCGTAAATGCTCAGACATCCATATTCTTCATCTATGTTGAGATGTCAAAAAATAATATGAAAAAACTCCTGTAATTGGAGATAATCCAGATTTGTGATGTATTTGGACACACTCAAAATGTTGTTGATACTAAATTAAGTTGCGGGCTTATCCAGTTATGACCACACTTTTTCAAGTAGGTACATATACTCGCCTTACAGTATACTTTTTTCTGTACTTTGAACGCCCTGAAAGCTTATTTTTGATCAAATAACTCGTTTAGTTTACAACAATCTCTTCATCTCTAATTAACATAAATGATGATCGATATGTAATATAATGAAGTGCAAAGAGATGTGTTATTGAAAGTGCTGTGAATAATTATCATTACGGCCTTGTAGAGTATGATATGTCAGAATAAAGGTGAGTTGATAAACAAATGCATGTATGTAGAGCATATGTACACGGAAGATGAAGTCAAGGGCGTTCCCACAGCGAGATCAAAAACACATCTGTTTTTTTTAACGTCTTATTGATCCGTTTTTATGTAACGTAATAGAAGAACAAACAATATTAATGATTTTACTATTAATGAATAAAACCTGTTTGCCTCGAGTTCTAGCATACCTATTAAACTATAAAACGGTTAAATTAGTATCAAGTCGCAATCGGGGAGACACAAATATATACCGTAAAGTGGGTATACTTTGCACCATGGGTGATACTTTGCACCACCTTCTGTAAAGAAATTGTAGAGCTGGTCATCTCTGATACATGTCATTTTTCATTCTACTTTCTATTGTTTCTGATAGATGGCACTTCAATCTACTTTTTAGTTTACGGAAGTAACAGTCGGTCGCTATTGCTTCAATGCGTTTTTCCTGTCCGAACATAAAGAAAGTTTTCTGTCTGAAAATTGTGTCCGAAAAAATCCAGTGGAATCAGTATACTGAAACTAGTTACAACAAGTGAGTGGTCTCTAAATCGTAGGTAGATAGGCCCTGCTTTTCTCAAATGCTGTATTTTTTAGTTACGTTGTCGAGTTTATGTAAAAATAATATTTTTTTAAGAACTGACTTGTTTTGACCACATTTGGGGTAACATTGCACCAAGTGCAAAGTATCCACAAAAGCCCATAGTTAATTAATTTGATGAAAAGTCTTAAAACGGCTAAAACAACTTGACATGTTTGCTAAATATCTATAGGTTTTGTGTACTTACTTAATTCCTGATGGTATATTTTTTTCAAAAATGTCAAGAACACACAAACAGCGGCCTTATGCCAGACGATACTGCGATTTTACACCGAAGAGAGTGGAGCAGTGTTTGGAGGCCATTTGAAATAGTACAATCAGTCAAAGAAAGGCTGAAGAAATTTTCAAAATCCCCAGAAGGACGATTAACTATAAGCTCAAAGGTCAGCTCACAAAACCTGTGGGAAAACCTCCGATATGTGACAAGGGCGAAGAGCAATCCTTCGTAAACTGCATAGTAGACATGAGTGAGTACGGTTTCCCAGTGAGTGTTTTTAACATTCGCTACATTTTAATAGCCTATTTGGATAGATTTTGCAGAAGAGTACGAATATTAAAGAACAACGTACCAGGCTCTGAATGGATAAGATCATTTTTGCAAAGACATAAAACCTTGACTGTTGCTTAAACTAGTCAGTTGCTTAATCGGTTGCCATTAAAAGCATATGATGATGACGTGTGCCAGAGTTTTCAACAGTTTTTGGAAGAAAACAGATTCAACCCAAAGAATTCAGTCTTAAAACGCAGGAAAACGATACCGATAGAACCAGGTAAGAGCATTGCTCACGATCCAAATGTCGAAATGAACGTTGACGAGACACAAATGCTACCTGAACCAACTACATCAATGATCCCACCTTCCGCATCAAAACTTCCAGCATATCTAGCATTAACTGATTATAGTTCACACGGAAGCTTTGAGGAAGAGGGAGAAGAACAAAAACGATGACTGAAACCAGTTATCGTATTTGTTCTTCCGTTTCATTAGGACCAGTAAAAAAGAAGGTGGGAGAATATGTCGAATTTCATTATGAAGGAGAAAAATTTCCGGGACAGATTTTGGAAATAAAGAAAGACAGAGCTGTTAAATCCATGCAGGAGAGTCTCAAATCGTGGAAGTGGCCGATGAAGGATGACTTTCTTCAATATTCTTGGAAGGATGTAGCGGGTTCCATAAAAGAACCGAAAATGCAATCCAAAAGAGGTTTCTTTACCGTCCCGGAACTTGACCATATTTAGACCTAATTTAATTTTAATTCCTATTACCTATGTAAAACGATATGTTTTAATATCCACCTTTTATTTCATATAATTTTAAACCTTCAGTATTGAAAAAAAAAACATTTTTGTTAGATTTTTCAATATTTAAAAAAAAAAATTCTATCAAGTGTCTTATTTTTCCATAATTATACAATATTATAATCTGCATTTAGTGAACTGTGAGCCAAAACCCTTCATAAGGTGCAACAAAACTTGTAGGATAGCCTTTACTTTGCATAAATTTGGATTCTAGTACGAAAAGTGTAGAGAAAATATCATGGTGCAAAGTTGTACTTTACCCCGGGATACTTTGCACCAAAATATAAATATAAAAAAAAAATACAGGCAAAATAGATAAAAATTTAAAAACGTATCAAACATGTTACAGGTATATGTGTTATTACATTGCAGTAGTTGAAACCTCAGAAAAAGTAAAAAACCTGATCTGAATAGACAATTTTTTGAAAAAATGCAGTATTTTGGTGCAATGTATACCCACTTTACGGTATATATATATATATATATAAATATATATATATATATATATATATATATATATATATATATATATATACATATATATATATATATATATATATATATATATATATATATACATATATATATATATATATATATATATATATATACCTAGATAATACAAGCAATACAACACAAAACAAAGTAAATTGATATAAACGTGGTAATATTCTTCTTTGTAAATTAGTGGGTGTATAATTATAATAAAATAAACAATGTGTTGCTTTGTATTAAAAGAAACGGCAATAAAAGTTTATTCTAAAATAATCTTTTACAATAATATGACAGTTCAACAAACATAATATTTTTATCTGATGTCTCTTGTTTTTCCCAGTACTACGCATGGCGACATCTGGTGGTAGATTTGCGCGATCTGCTTTACCGACTGTCACAATTGTGACGGTTGGGACAATATTTAATAAAATCTACAGGTATTTTATTTACAAATATATATATATATATATATATATATATATATATATATATATATATATATATATATATATATATATATATATATATATATATATACATTCTTCTTCCTCTTTATAGGTCCTCAGATCTGTTTGTTCCGTTATCTGTCTCTTGTGACGTTCCGTGTTCTCTTGAAAAACAATTGAGCCAGTCTATTTTCTTGCAATCTGTTGACATGGGCATTCCAGAATCATCTTCGCTGTCTTCCCATCTGACTTCTTCTATGATGCGCTTATTTGAATCGAATGTTTTTTTCAACATTTTGAGTGTGTCCCTAATACTTGATCACAGACGTGGGTTTTCTGCATTTAGGAGTTATTTTTTGTTAATGTAGAAAACCCAAAATTGTGAACAAGTATTGAATACGCAAAATGTTGAAACATAACTGGTCAAATTATAAACAGCACAAAATTTTAAATCATGTTTTCAGACATTTATTTGAGGCAGGAAAATTTATATTGAAAATGTTTTCTATCCATGGTGTTTGAGGAGTATTCAGCATAAAGCAGGCGTACGAAGTATCTTGATGGTATAACGGAACATCTGCCTAAAGATACATCTTTACTTTGTTAAACTAAGGTGGAATTTCTCTATTCATTTAGCTGTTTTATTAATTGATTCGGTCCCACCAGTCTAATGATGTCGGTAACGACAAAATCCGGTCATTGGTCAAACAAAATATATGTGGAAAAAATTATATAATTGTTATTTATTATATAAAAAGCAGTTTCACCAAGAAATGTCATATTTCTTATTTGTACAAATTAAAATAAAAAAAAATTTGAAGTGACCTTTCTTGAAGAAACTTTAATTTTCATTCAGTCTTCTTTGAGAATCTTCATTATTATTTTTTTGTTCGGCCAAATTCACATTTTTACAACATTTTGAGTGTGTCCAAATACTTGTTCACAAAATCAGGATTATCTCCAATTACAGGAGTTATTTTCATATTATTTGCTAGTGAAGTTCTAGTAATTCAAGAATAATGTTTCATATATATAGAACTTCCAAGAATTTGAGTAGTGTGGTTGTCAACAATGGGTAGAATTGGTGAATGTTACACGTGTGTAAAGTGATCACTTAAACCGTTAGCGGTCGTTAGACCCGTAAATGCCAAGACTTCCATATTCTTCTTCATCTTTGATGAGATGTCAAAAAATAATACTTAACATTTTTCTGTAATACATCTCGAATGATCCCAACATTTCTATATTATTTTCCGTCACTGTCTTAGAAGACCCGCTGTATTTTTGATACCAAATCGTTGGTCTGCTAGCTCAGCACAAGAGTAAGTACTTATGCAAGTACTCGACTAAGTACGTTCCAGATACGTTGGAGGGCAGAACAAATGAAGAAATGTTTGATTAATTCGCGTGTAGCAATTTAGCAGTCATATTGAATCGATAGTGGTAAAGGAAACAAGACTTGATTTATAGAATGAAATAATTTATGTGTTTTATCGTCGTTGTAGGTACCGAAGGTGTTTTCCGTTCCTCTCAAAACCTTGTTTGATTAATGTCGATTGATTTAAAAGTCACTTTTGTGATCTGATAGTGCGTTGGGGAGTGACTCAATAATTTATAAACCAATTTATTTTATTTTATTTCTCACAATAAATACACGAAAGCATTTTTCGATTAATGTTCCAGTTTATCCAAAAGAGAATTGAAAATCACATTCTTAGTGTTTTTTTTATCACATGTGCCTATCAATGTACATATCATCATATACCTACTAGTGTTCATATCTTCATTTACCAATGAATATATCTTTACATACTAATATATGTATATTTTTATCCATCCTCATATGTTTCTTACCAGGAGATAAGAAATGGAAGGAGATAACAATCAATACAAAAATCTAATTAAAAAGATTTTTTAATATTATTTTTATTTTATCATTATGAGACAAGGGATTTTCACCATACATACGAGTATGTTATTTATTAATTTAATTTATTTTTCATCATATACATACATACATAATTACAACATTTTGAGTGTGTCCAAATAAATTATCTGGTCAAATTATAAGCTTAATAATAAAAATGAAAATGGTATTTTCTGGCGTTTCTCATGTGTGTGAATATAATCCAGGATTCGGATCTCACATACTAATATAAGAGTTTCTGCTTGATAAAAAAGCTTCTTTACATCTCACCAATAGATGTCTCTAGTGAAGTTCTAGTAATTCAAGAACAAGGTTTCTAAATTGGTTCATATATATATATGTAGAACTTCCAAGAATTTGAGTAGTGTGGTTGTCAATAATGGGTAGAATTGGTGAATGTTACACGTGAATAAAGTGATCACTTAAACCAGCCTATGACGGTCGTCAGCCCCGTAAATGCCCAGACTTCCATATTCTTCTTCATCTTTGATGAGATGTCAAAAAATAACATACATAATTACTTATTACAATTTACAATAATGTGCCTTCACTTACTGGGGTTTTCCGTGTCCAGGGCACATTTTACAATACTCATTTATAATATCATATAAGTAAAATGTTTATGATATGCAATCAAATACGACATGGCCAAATGATGGTGATTTTAACAAAATCCTTTATTTTTTCTCAATTTACTTTTCTTTACAGTATAATCTAATTCTACCATGTGAGAAGAATGGAACCATCCAGACTCCCCCCACATTGTTCTGCACGGCCAATACCAAGGGAGACGACTTCCGGGAAAGACCACCAAAGAGATGGATTGATAGCTGGGAATCGAGATCGCAGGAGACTAATTCATCTTAAAAACCACCAAGAAGAGGAAGAAGATAATCTAATTAATTATTATTGTCCGCCTTCGTAGTGGTCAGCGCGATCGGCTACCGTTTTAGAGGTCCCGTAATCGATTCTCAGGGGGGGGTCAAATAAATACAAGTGTTTTTTACACTAATATTTATTCAATATTACCCTGGACTGATACCTGAAGCGGAGAGCTGATCACCTTTCCTTATCAAGATAACACTGCGTTTTTATGATGCAGTGCCCTATGCACCATTGGGATGCAGATAAGAATTTCAAGAACAGTATTATAACTGTGATGAAAATAAAATTGAGAAAAAATTATGGATTTAGTAAGAAAATTCTGTTTCTAAATGATTTGATTTCTGCCAGGGTAGCATAACGTTCCACGGGCACTCAGAACTTCGAACGTTAGATAAGCACTTCCCTCCAAAGGTGCAGAGCGTTATGCCTCGAACGAGAATGTAATTTCAAATATTCGCGAGCAATTATTACTTCGCAGATTATCAAGACTTCGCGCCTAGTTCGGCCATTAGCCGAGACCTTTCAGGTAAACCTTACACATTTCGCAGCCATGTTGCCTACACATATCTATCTTTACGTGCTATCCGCCCTTCGGCACTCTGCCTGCCCACAGTATGAAATAGTCCTCCCAGCCTAGCGTGAGTGCTGAACCTTAAGTAATATTATTCAAAATATATGCAATATATTTTCGTTGAATTTTTTTTCCTATACGGTAAGAATATGCTGTCTTACCTTTTCTGAGTCGACGGTCACAGGCACTTTTTTTGACACTTTGACACTTCAAATTATGTCAAATGATATTTATTAAGGCTTAGATTACAAGCTTGTCTCAAGCGATTCAAATCATGAATTCGTTCAGCAACGCTCTGGGCTCATGTGCTTACGCTCATTAAAAAAAAAGAATATACATGGAAACAATATTTTTATAAGTATGTGATGATTCAGACCTCACATAGGTAGGTACTAATAAAAGAGTTTCTGCTCAATAAAAAGCTTCTTTTCGTCTCACCCATAGATGTCTCTAGTGAAGTTCTAGTGATTCAAGAACAAAGTTTCTAAATTGGTTCATATATATAGAACTTCCAAGAATTTGAGTAGTGTGGTTGTCAATAATGGGTAGAATTGGTGAATGTTACACGTGTGTAAGGTGATCACTTAAACCAGTTTATGACGGTTGTCAGCCCCGTAAATGCCCAGACTTTCATATTCTTCTTCATTTATGCTGAGATGAACGATGTCTCTAGTGAAGTTCTAGTAATTCAAGAATACCTAATTCTTCAAAATTGGTTCATATGTAAGTTCTATGAAGTTCCGAGAATTTGAGTAGTGTGGTTGTCAATAATGGGTAGAATTAGGGAATGTTACACGTATGTAAAGTGATCACTTAAACCAGTTTTTGATGGTTGTCAGTCCAGATAAATGCCAAGACTTTCATATTCTTTATCTATGTTGAGATGTCAAAAAATAATAAAAAATACTCTTATTTACTTATAATTTTTTTCATTACAAAGTGTTCTAAGGTTTTACGGTTTGAAAAAAAAATAGGACATCTTCATATTCACAGGAATCATTTAATTCTGGTACATTTCTGCGTTAGTAAAATGTTGATATCAAGATTCCATTAAAGCGTATAATAGTAGTATTTCTCTCATGTTAGGAACACTCGTGCTGATGTACCGGACTGAAGCCTGTAACTCCCTTTATCACAGTGTTTCACTGCCAACGAGATAAAACACATAACTGTTCCTACCTACATACAATACATACATAGATATGCACACCTAAATCAAAACTGTATCAACTCAAAAATTATGATTTTTTAGATAATCACTTATTCGAATTCTACAAACGAAGACGTATATCGTAGTCGTACAGGAGAAAGTGACCAACTCGCAAAACGTAAAATGTTCAGGAGGGCCATTGAAGTCACTTTTGCTTGGCAAGAAAAGAAACATCAATGCAGTTAGTCATTTTTAGTAAGTCAATATATTATTCTTCCAGGTTTATTATCGCTTTGGAATTTTTTCCGGGCAATATTAGCTAGTAAGATATCAAATAGTCAATGATCACGTTTTTGTAAAAAATGCACTTGGTCACTTTCTCCTGTATGACTACGATATATAAATTTATCCGATTTCTCAATATCTCAGATATTCTTCAAAATATAGAACTGTGTTATATAAATTCACTATATCGTAGTCGCACAGGAGAAAGTGACCAACTACCAAAACGTAAAATGTTCAGCAGGGCCATTTAAGTCACTTTTGCTTGTCAAGAAAATAAACATCAATGCAGTTAGTCATTTTTACCAAGTCAATATATTATACTTCTAAGTTAAAAATCCTTTGGGATGTTTTGCAGGGCAATATTAAGGTAGATTTCAAATAGTCAATGTTCACGTTTTTGTAAAACAATGCACATAGTCACTTTCTCCTGTATGACTACGGTATGTTCCTTTTGGTGAATAAAAGAGTTCGATTCTCTCTGCCTACCCCTTCGGAGAAGCGGCGTGATGGTTAGTTAGTTAGTTAGTATAAAATGTTTTAATATAAATATTCTTTATATGCATTGTTTATTCATAAAAGAAAACAGGAAACTTGTATTACATAAGGCGACGTCACTATACGTTTTTCGTCTCAACTGAAAAAACAGTTTTTTTGAGTTGATACTCTTTTGAACTAGGGGTGCGATACGTACCTACAGGGTGAATCAGACCACCCTTCGCACACAAGAAAAACGTTCTAATATTATTCTGATGATACTTCCTGTATTATCAAACGGGAATCAAGTTGTGGCAGAGTGGGATTAAACCTAGAGACTCTAACCACGTTACCACAATCTTGCTTTTCATTAAGTATACACAGGACAAAAAGCTGAAAAGAATGATCACGGATTTTTTTCTTCGATTTACAAGATTAAAGTGTCGGGTTAGTGTCCCGTGGTTAGTGTGGCGGACTCTTAAGTCAGAGTTTCTCACAACATTTTGAGTGTGTCCAAATACTTGTTCACAAAATCTGGATTATATCCGATTACAGGAGTTATTTTCATTTTATTTTTCGACATCTCATCAAAAATGAAGAAGAATATGGAAGTCTGGACATTTACGGGGCTTACGACCGTCATAGGCTGGTTCAAATGATCACTTTACACACGTGTAACATTCTTCAATTCTATCCATGATTGAACTGCTCAAATTCTTGGAAGTTCTATATATTGTATATTAGGTATCTAATTTCGAAACATTGTGCATGAATCAGTAAAATTTCACTAGACACATCTATTGATGAGATGAAAAGAAGTTTTTTATTGTCAAGAAACTCTTTCATTTGCATCTGAGGGAGTATAATCCGAATCCTGGATTATAATCACATACATGAGAAACGCCAGAAAACATCATTTTCATTATTTTAGCTTATAATTGTAATTGTATTTTTGTCCGCCTCCGTAGTGTAATGGTCAGCACGCTCAGCTACCATTCTGGAGGTCCCGGGTTCGATTCCCAAGGGGGGTAAAATAAATATAAGTTATTTTTTCACTGTAATATTTATTCAATATTACCCTGGACTGGTACCTGAAGCGGAGGGCTGATCACCTTTCCTTCATGTGTATACGATCAAGATAACACTGCGTTTATATAACGCAGTGCTCTATGCACCATTGGGGTGTGGATAAGGGTTTTATTATTATTATTATTTAGACACACCCAAAATCTTGTAAAAGCTTCTTAAGTGGGGTTAAATCTAAATTTGTGAAGAAAGATTTGAACACACTTAAATATTGTTATAATTTTTGATTAGTTTTGTCTCGGTTTCCAACTTGCCCCGTGATCCGCACAATACGACAATACTGACACCGCCCAGGCGGCCATTTTGATGCTTCCAGAGCCTTCCCGCCACTTTTAATTCCCGCGCCCGATTAATTTAATGGTTAGGTTAGTTACGTAGCGGGTACCTACCTCATCTCTCCAGTCGTGTAATAAGCCACGGTATCCACCGCCGTAAATCACTATCTCCACTGACGTGGGTCAATATGTGGACAGGGCCGGACGTCACGTTTAAAAAACGTCATAGCAGTTTTAATTCGGTTAAAAATGAATAAATGCATGAACATCAAAAAATATTACTCGAACATTTTGACATCTCAATAAAGATGAAGAAGAATATGGAAGTCTGGGTATTACAGGATTTATGACCTATCTACCCACTGTATTGACAATCACACTAGTAAATTTTTTAGAACTCATACCATTTATCATAAATCTCATGACGGTGTATATCTGCATTCACGGGAGCCATCTGTGGTTGGTTAGAGAAAGGTTTTATTTATCAGAGACCCTTTTATATACTTTTACCTTTTTCTCTTCTGACCATTTTTTTCATTATACATTTTGGTTGCTAAATGTGATTTCTTTGGCGAATACAGTTGTCATTTTTGGTACATACGTGCATATATTTGTTTTACCATTCTTTCCTCATTTATCTGTTATCATGTTTTTATTTTTATTTAAGTACAGTAGAACTCCAGAAATCAGAATTTCTTATAATAATATTTTTTTAAAAAACACGCCAAAACTGAAGAACCTTATTTTATTTTAAAATATTGAAAAGTTAATAAAGTATACAGTACCTACCTACCTTCGTATATTAGTACTCAAATACTGATTACAGTATTTGAGTACCAATACTATTAAGTAGATTCCAATGTACAAAATAAATCGATTGAAATGTAAAATGCGTATACAACATGACTACTGTAGTGTAAAGTACATTGGTTATACTGAATTACAAATTTCTCGGCTAATCCAAACTTTTCCAAATCCGAACAGGCCACTGCCCCTATTAGTTTGGATTTCCTGGGTTAATGTTTTTTTTACATTATGTAAATCGCGTGAAAAAAAAATCTACCAAGTAAATGGGGAGTTAATTGAATGTATAGGCACTAAAAGTTTATAGTTTTGGTACCTATTATAAGAGAAAATGGCGATAGTTTTTCCCGACTCCGCCCCTGTGGCGTACAGAGAGGACTTGCGTTATGGGTGGAGATGGGCCCGGAATGGTATAATTCCAACAATGTCCTAATGGCAGTTATTAACCGGCCTATCATAATTATTATTTTCTAAGCGCCTTCACTCAGCGGCTGCTGTTACCTTTTCGAATTAAGGAATAAGCGGTATCGCTCTATGCTTCTACTTTATAACGAAATTGCTATTTTTTTGTTGTTGCGTCTAAACGGTTTCGAAACACCAGGCATTCTTGCACGATTTGGATTTATCACCAATATAACTTACTGAGCTGTTAGCCATCCGAAGACAAGGTACACTTAGCTTAATTAGTGGGTACCGCGTCACAACAGATCATTTTTTCACACAGCGCGCAATAACTGTGTAAAAGCAAAAAAATGTGCTTACGCTCATCAGAGGGAAATTACAATACATGTGTGACAGGCGCCGTGGCTTAGTTGGGTAGACGATTGCGAAACTTGCGTCGCGGGTTCGATTCCAGCTAATTCCACAGTAAATTCAAGAAATATTGATTTTTAATTGATCTGGGTGTTTGTGATGTATTTTTCAGATTTACCTTCTCTATTCTTACTATCCTACCTGCAGACAAGTTTCTGAAAAAGAGGCTTTGCGGGTTATTCCTTTAAAGACAGTGGATTGTTTATGTATGAAATATCTTAAACTAAACTAAAGCTAAACTAACCATCACGCCGCTTCCCCTCAGGGGTAGGCAGAGAGAACGCCACACCATACTGTCCTTGCAAACATTCTTCGCCTCTTCTATATTCATGCATCTCCTCATACATACCCGACGATTATTACCTTATCTGACCCAGCCGCTTTCAAGTATTTGACATACCTGATTGTGTCTTCCTCGTTTTCCTCGGTCTTTCTCTGCATGATATGATATGTATGAAATATCAATGTATTATATATTAAACTTGTTCCAAGTGAGATGAAACAACTATTTTTTACGAAAGAAGACAGAAGTCTGAGTATTCCAGGGCTTAAGATCTGTCATTTAAGGGATCATTTCCTACATAGGTACATGTTATCATATTGTATAATATCAACATATGTTTTAAAAAAAAAGTTTAGTCGGAGGAAATTTATTTTAAAAACACCGTCTGCCATGAGCAATGTTTTGTGAGGTAAATTGTTGTTAAATACAACAGATGGCGCAGCCATTGTGATAAAAAATGCTGTTTTCAAAATTTTTATTTTTTTACCTGTGTATGGTAGGTACATATAACGTTGAATAGGAGATTCAAGATTTTGAATAAACGAATATTTTTATTAATACTTATATGTTAGATATAATATTTTAGAGTCAAAAGTGAATTATTCAATAGTTACGTATGACAATACCTACTATAAACCTACAGTCTATTCACAGTAATTTTACCTCTAGTTTTTTTATTTAATATTTACTTGGCAGTATAAATAATTTAAAAAAACTAGAGGTAAAATTACTGTGAACAGACTGTACCAGTGCGTATTAATGTTTAATTTATGATTTCATAGCAATTTTTGGTTGAAAAATGACTGGAGTGAATATCGTTTAATTTGATTCAGGTACTGAGTAGCAGATAAAACTATTTTAACCACAAAATATTATTCATTGTGTCCGCCAAATGTCAAACAACAAAGAGACCACGAAATCGAACGATGAAATATTTATCAATGGGATATCCTCCATTTATATTCCAAGGGGTGGTGATCTGGAATGATATAACGACCCCTATTCCAGAATAATTATTTTGACATTAATCATAAGTCATAAAACTATAATAAAAAACATTTTTCTTTTATTATTTCAAATATCTAAGTACTTTTCATTTCTAATTTAGATGCTTACTACAGCTAGAGCTAAATACTGTGTACATATATTTAAGGAAAAAAGTGTATAAGTACCTAAAAATAATCTGAAAAAAAATATTTTCAAAGTTTTATGGCACTGAATGGTGCATAGGGCACTACATTGTATTGATGCAGAGTTATATTGATCATTAATTGCATGAAGACAAATTGATCAGTCCTTCCCTTCTTGTACCGGTCTAGGGTGTTATTAAATAAACATGAGAGTGAAAATCGCTTTTATTTATTTTGATCGCCTGGAATCGAACCCAGGATCTTTAGCACTGTAGCCAAAGTGCTTATACTGCTGAGGTAGAATATATAGAAAACAAATATAACAAGGTTTTTCATTGATTTCTCCACACGGGTGAAGAAATGTATTGAAGGGAATATGGTAGTAGTCTGGACCTATACAGGGCATACTGTTTGTCGTTGGGGGCACGTCTAGCATTTGTGAAATAAAAAATGATTATGTTAAAAATATTGAGTATAAATAAACCACCAATTTATATAAATTTTGACTCAGCTTCACCTACGATGTTTCAAAATAATGCGGAATGCATCAAAACACATGTCATAATAGATTTTAAGAAATAGTGGTATTTACCAAGTGAAACTTATGGTGCACTAAAATCAGTTTTAGCAAATAAAAATCTATCAGCGGAAGCTAAACTGGCAGTACACAATGGAGTTCTGGTTCCAACCCTTATGTATGGAAGCGAAGCATGGAGTTGGCAAAAGAAAGATGAAAGCAGACTGAATGCAGTCGAAATGCGATCCCTCAGACGAATGTGTGGCAAAACGATGTTTGATAGATGTTTGAATGATGAAATAAGGAAAGAATGTAAGGCTGAGATAAGCATTATCGATAAAATTAAGAAAGGTGTGTTGAGATGGTTTGGACATGTGGAGCGTATGAGTGAAGAAAGAACGGTTAAACAAATTTATGGAGCGAATGTAGTTGGAAAAAGAAGCAGAGGATGACCGAGGAAAACTTGGCACAATCAGGTATGTCAAATACTTGAAAGCGGCCGGGTCAGGAGTCGTAATAATCGTCGGGTGTGTATGAGGAGATGCATGAATGTAGAAGAGGCAAAGAATGTTTGCAAAGACAGAGTGGTGTGGCGTTCAATTCTCTCTGCCTACCCCTGCGGGGAAGCGGCGTGATGGTTAGTTAGTTAGTTAGTTAACTTAAATTATAAAAGGAAATAAAGTTTGGTTACACAATCGAAAAACAAATGCCTAATTTTAGAAATCCTGAAAAAGAGTTCCATCTCTAATCATTCAATATTTTACACGTATAAATATGAGTATTTCCATATTTCAAAAATAAAATACCATACTATATATAGGGAGGGAAGCGAGTTGATGAAATGGACCCGCTAATGGACAGTCGTCAATAACCCCTACTCTTCACTAATTTTCAAAGACTACAAATTTTCTCACTACACCCAAAGTATTTAAAAAAAGCTTTATCCGCTATATCTTTATAAAGTCGTGTGTCAAATCTAATTAAAACTCTACGCCTAAGTTGACAGCTTTGGCAATTAAAAGAACAAAACAAAACGTTAATTAATTAAGCGAATCTTCCATTCAATTAGGTTTATCAGCGTATCCCGTTAGTGGGTGATGGATGGTGACGTTGGGTACTATACAGTGTTTTTACAATGAGAACTTTTTTTATTACCTACATCATAAATTAATCAAAAAGAGGGTATTAAAACACGCAATACATAGTTTATAATGGTAAAAATCCATTGAACATTATTTTAAAATATCACGGTATTTTAAATTGCAGAAATATTGACATTTTTACCGTTTAATGTGCGTTGGGCAGAAGACAGATCTTCTGGATACGGAATATAGGAAATTGGACGGAGATCGTAACAGTTAAGAGTTAAAAGCTGGTGACGCTGTTAAGAGCTGCCCAAGAGAAGGACAATTACTCTCAAGTGATGGTCGACGTCAGGGGGACCTGACATGACACGCACAATAAATATTATATTGAATAGTATATTTAATATTTATATCACCTTATATAAAAATCCGCCTCCGTAGTGTAATGGTCAGCACACTCGGCTACCGTTCTGGAGATCCTGGGTTCGATTCCCAGGGGGGGTAAAATAAATAAAAGTGATTTTTTTCACTGTAATATTTATTTAATATTACCCTGGACTGGTACCTGAAGCGGAGGGCTGATCACCTTTCCTTCATGTGTAAACGATCAAGATAACACTGCGTTTATATGACACAGTGCCCTATGCACCATTGGGGTGCGGTAAAGGTTTTATTATATATTATATAAAAATAGCGAGTGTTTTTGCCTAGAATTTTCACTCACGAATTACATGAAATTATAGTAACTTTAAACATAAAGAGTAAATCCACTCACGAGTAGGCATAGGCTATGAAACTTAATAAGTTGAAGCCTGGGTAGGGTCATCATAAGCGGTGTTGCGTAAGCCGTAGCTAGATTTCAGAGTCACTTGGACGTTAGGTAATTTAAAAAAATATATCAAAATTGGTAGATGTTCAAATTGTGATATAAGGAAAGAATGCAAGACTGAGATAAGCATTATCGATAAAATTAAGAAAGGTGTGTTGAGTTGGTTTGGGTATGTGAATGGAATGAGTGAAGAAAGAACAGAAAAACAACATTTTCAGTCGAATGTAGTTGAAAACAGTAGCAGAGGAAGAGCGAGAAAAACTTGATTAAATTAAGTATTTCGAATACTTGAAAGTGATCAGGTTATGAGTCGGAATAATCAACGGGGATGTATGAGGAGATGCATGAATGTAGAAGAGGCGAAGATTGTTTGCAAATACAGATTGGTTTGGCGTTCCATTATCTGCCTACCCATGTGGGGTGCAGCAAGTTCTTATATATAATGGACAGTTAAGCTATAACGAATGGTGGATAAACTCATTTTTTCCAACTCTTCCAGATTGGATATATATGTAGGTACCTACCTATGGTAGATTTTCTTCACCTTCCATAGCATTTGAAGCATGCATTGCAAGTACCTACTACATTTCGAATACTATTCATCAATAATATTCAAAATTTCTCTTTGCAGTCAATCTTTCCCCCAAGGAAGCTGTAAACTCCAATAAATCATTTTTTAAACGATGATAAATGCAATCCTTTAGCACTTTTTTGAACACCTCACCAAACCTTTGTCATTGTAATTGAAGATAGTCCAATATTTCAGCAGTCGCAGTGTTGACACACCGCCGCTATCCGTCCGATCTCTCTCCATGTCGAGGGCCCGTATTACAAGGGCCTTTGTGTCACCTCCCCGGGGAATGGAAGATTGATCATTCCTCCTGCACGCGCGTGTGATGTGGGATTACCCCAATCCGGCTCGAAGGACCAAATCGTGATATGAATTTCTTATGATCTCGGACCATCTTTACAATACAAAAAATACCGATTCAGATTTGGATGCAAAATTTACTTTTGTCCTTTTTTAAATATATTTTGCGCCCAAGTGTGCATAGCAGAGGCTTGCATTATATATAGGCAGAAAAGCAGTGCCTACCCTAGATTACTCGCGCTCCATACAGAAACACGACCAGTGCCTACTGTGCCTTATCCTTACCCAACCCTACTGCCTACCGTGCGCCTGTGCGCGCTATTGGTGCATAGTGCATAATATTAACATGATCGTAAATTATTTGAAGGTGAAATTAGTGTAAGGTTTTTTGAACTTTGGACCTAAAAGTGAAATATATTTTCAATAATTGATTCGACAGTCACATTGTGGTAATATAAATCCATTTTTAATTGAAATTTTACTTGGTTTTGGTGTTTATACCATTATTCCTTAAAATTTACTGTGATGTACGTGCTTCGATGCATTCCGCATCATTTTTAAAACATCGTAATATGGTGTTTGAATATTATGCCGAATGCACCGTAACACGTGTCTTCTGGCACAGCCGATCACTAACTGAATCATCTAGTTTGCGAGTTGCCCCTTAAGAAACGTTTGTTTTTAAATTCCACTCTAAACAGATGAAGAAAAGTAATATCTACTTGACCATTTACAAATACGTTTCCCACATTCACTGAGATTGCTCTGAATGTTTATTTTATTTTATTGTAGATACCTTTTGAAAGAATAGAATTTCAATCGAACTAACGCATCGGCTACTTGGTTCAATTCTGTACAAATAAAGGGGTTGCTTCATGGCATTTCATCCCCTCAATGCTTTCAGTATCTACCCCCAATAAAAATCATCAAATCAACTTGAAACATTCCATTCAATAAATGACCATGCCGCGGATAGTGAGAGGAAGTGAAAGAAATAAAATGATGTTAATATTTATTGATTTATATAAATATATATATATATATATATATATATATATATATATATATATATATATATATATATATATATATATATATATATATACATATATATATGTATATATATATATATATATATATATATATATATATATATATATATATATATATATATATATATACATATAGCCGTAGTACCGTATTGGAGGTCCCGAATTCGATTCCTATTTCAACTCATGCCTCTAGCGAGATAGCGGATGTTTTTACCTAGAATTTTCACTCATGAATAACATAAAACTATAGAAATTTTTAACATAAAGAATAAATTCATTCACGAGTAGGCATAGGCTATAAAACTCAAAATGTTGAAGCCCATGATTTCAGAGTCACTTGGACGTTAGGATTAATTATCAGAGTTCGATTCCCAGGCGGGGGTCGAATAAATATAAGTGATTTTTCCCTCTAATCACCCTGAACTGGTACCTGAAGCGGAGGACTGATCACCTTTCCTTAGATCAAGATAACACTACTTTTATATGATGCAGTGCCCTATGCACCATCGGGTGCGGATGAGGGTTTGAAGAAGAAGACTGTAGTAATTGGAAAGGTTTGGACACAGGAGTATTTTCATCAGCATCATTGTAAAAGTGAGTTCAAGACAAATTGGCGCAATTTCCGCGGCACGATTTATCAGTCCATAATAGGAAAATGGACATCACTGCCTTCTATATAATATTGGGTTACAGCTGCTATCCGAATGCAATCGTGATGTGAAATTACTACGTTTTATTGATTCACTACAGTTTACTAACAGAAAACAATCACACATAACAAAAGTAAACTAGAAATCCTGAACTTTATAAAATTAAATAACTTTGTTTTAACCACTTTTTTATTATTAGTTCCTACACCGTTTAACCTACTGGTTTCGACAAGAACCTTGTCATCATTAAGGTTTATTAAATTCTAAAACATTAAAACATTAAAATACACAATCAAAAAATCAATTTTATTACGGAGTGTATGTAAGTTTTTGTATATAAAATATATACATATATATATATATATATATATGTAATAAAATAACTAGGTACCTACCTATACATTTTATTAAGTACTTACAATAGTACCTACATAAAACAGTTCTACCACTAGATGTCGAATGCGTCGCACAGAATTAAACAAAAGACTTCCGATAATATTATTAACTGTCAGAATCAGATAGATAGATAGATAGATAGATAGATATAAAATTATTATAAAGATAAATTAAGAATAAACTTTAATTACAAAGCAACACATTGTTTATTTTATTATTATACACCCACTTTACATATTATTTACACTTAATTTTCAAAAGGAAAATATTACCACGTTATAAAACGACAATTTTGTTAATTGGAAATGGATTATGAAACATTAGACGTATTAAAACAATTACTACAATATGTTCGGAGTGAGAGAGAAAAATTAGAAGATGATCAAAGAAAACGATTAGAAGATAAACAAAGAAGACGTGGAAATAGAAAAACTAGTGATAAAATTAAAGATAAAAGTCCATGTAAGATTTGTGAAAATTTAAATAAGGGAACTCGATATCACTCTGAAGCAACGTGCTGGTTTAAAACAAAAGAGGATGATAAGATTAATAATAAAAATGAAGATTTACAAATTACACAGAAACAGTGCTTGAAGAATGAAAATAAAAATAATGTGGAAAAAATTTCTACAAAATGTAAAATAAAATATACTCCTGAAAAGAAGAATTTCGAAGCAGATTGTATGAGCAGGAATCCAGTATTAGAATCGAAGGAAAATGCAGATGAACAATTAAAAGTTGTAAATTTGGTTAAATTAGAAGATATTTTAAAAGATCAGAATAAAAATGAAGATATACAAATAACACAGAAACAGTGCTTGAAAATTGAAAATAAAAATAAAGTAGAAAAAACTTCTACGAAAGATAAAACAAAATATACTCCAGGAAAGAAGAATTTAGAAGTAGATTGTCTAAGCAGGAATCCAGTTTTAGAATCGAATGAAAATGCAGATGAACAATTAAAAGTTGTACATTTGGTTATATTAGAAGATACTTTAAGAGATCTGAATAAAAATGAAGGAATTCAAAAGAAAAAAACAAATGGATTGAAAAAAACTGTGTCTACTTTAAAAGGGTCAAGAAAAAAAAAAAAAAAAAACAAAAAAAAGAAAGAAAGAAAAAAGAAAGAAAGAAAAAAGAACGGAAAAAAAAGAAAGAAAAAAAACAAGAAAGAAAAAAAAAAAGAAAAAAAAAGAAAAAAAAAGAAAGAAAGAAAAAAAAAAAAAAAAAACTTTATCATATCACTAAACTTATACCAGTCCCTTCACTACAAGAAGATGATCCGGAGGACGAGTGAAAATTTTACTATGAATTTTCATCCCCAAGGGGGGAGATGTAATAAAATAACTAGGTACCTACCTATACATTTTATTAAGTACTTACAATAGTACCTACATAAAACAGTTCTACCACTAGATGTCGAATGCGTCGCACAGAATTAAACAAAAGACTTCCGATAATATTATTAACTGTCAGAATCAGATAGATAGATAGATAGATAGATAGATATAAAATTATTATAAAGATAAATTAAGAATAAACTTTAATTACAAAGCAACACATTGTTTATTTTATTATTATACACCCACTTTACATATTATTTACACTTAATTTTCAAAAGGAAAATATTACCACGTTATATATATATATATATATATATATATATATATATATATATATATATATATATATATATATATATATATATATATATATATATATATATAAAAATATATATATATATATATATATATATATATATATATATATATATATACATATATATATATATATATATATATATATATATATATATATATATATATATATATATATATATATGTAATAAAATACCTAGGTACCTACCTATACATTTTATTAAGTACCTACATATAGTACAAATCTACCACCAGATGTCGCATGCATCGCACTGAATAAAACAAAGACATCAGATAGAAAAATATAATATGGTGAACTGTCATAATCAGATAGATAGAAAAATATTGTAAAGATTAATTAAGAATAAACTTTTACTGTCGTAACTTTAATTACAAAGCAACACATTGTTTATTTTATTATTATACACCTACTTTACATATTATTTACACCCAATTTACATTTTTATTTTTTATTAATGTGTTAGAAGTGAGTATATTTTTAGTAAATTTAGTCTGCTAAATCAATTTTCCCTCACAGTTATCAAGTTGAAAGGGGAAGACAATGACAACAGTTCAAAGCAACCCTCGAATGCAAATAGTATCCCTTTGTCGTTTCCTCAGACGAGTAAATACTTTGCATTGCAAATTCACCCCACGGGCTGTATGCAGATTTTGTTACGCCACTTTACTTTCACAACCCTTCGAGTAAGTGGGGGCTACTTTATAGGAGTCAATAAAAAGAGTGGAAGGAATTCAAATGTTCTGTTTTGTGGTTACTTGCCACCCTTTCTTTTAGTATTCACAGACGATTTCGTAAGAGCTTTTTGAATTAACTAAACAATCTTGACCAGTGTTCAGCTGTCTAAACTTTAAAAACAGTAGATAAGAGAAATTTTTTTTATTAATTTTTTTTTTTGCATTTTTGGACTTAATAGATTCTACTTAGTCCAAAAATACAAAAAAACCTTTAAAAAAAAATGTCCCTTACTGTGTTTTAAGTTTGGACAGCCGTGTTAGATGGAAAATATCCTTTTACCTACTATATAAAAATGTCGAACACATTTCTACTGAATTAATAAAATTTTGAGTGTGTCCAAATACTTGCTCACAAATCTGGATTATCTCCAATTATAGGAGTTATTTATCATTTTTTGACATCTCAACATAGATTAAGAAAAAAAATAAATGTGGGTTCGCCATCCCTGCTATAGGGGTTATTTGCACGATACAGTTACCTAAGTAAAAGGAAGTAGGTAGCCGATGTAAGTGGCCATAGTAAAAATGTAGTTTTATTTAATTTTCTAAAGCGTTGGGGGAGCGTTTATGACAATGATATCCATAAAGCTAAACTTACTTTTATTTTAGCACGAGGTAAGTATGTAGATATATAATACCTAGAGGATTTATTTTCGATGCATCTGAAACGACGAGATTGAATGTTAAAAATGAGGTTTTTTATATTTATTTGAGAGGCTTGTCTGCAGTTAGGATAGCTAGGAAAAGGAAGGTACATATAAGACGATATCTTTTTGCTCGCTATAGCAGAGATGCTAGTTATAACCGTGAATAAATGTATCGAGAAAATCAAAAACCAAAATATCCTTGTTACACCTAAGATCTCGCTATATCCGAGCTCATAATAACCGAGTTCGACTATATGTGAAAAACATTTACAAACACCCAGACCAATTGAAAATGAATTTCTTGAATTCATTTAAGCTACGTTGAATTTTCTATGGTAGGTAGGTATATGATGGTGACAAAAGTGTATAATGTGTGCAAGGAAAGTGATTTATTGATGAATGTTAGCAAATCCAAAATCATGGTTTTTGAAAGAGATGAATGTAGATCTGAGTGTGAAATATTGGTAAATGGGGAGATTTTGGAACAGGTAGATGATTTCATATATTTGGGTAGTATCTTTTCTAGGGATGGAAAGATTGATAAAGACATAGAAAGGAGAGTGAATGCTGGGAACAGAGTGAATGGTGCACTAAAATCAGTTTTAGCAAATAGAAACCTATCAGCGGAAGCTAAACTGGCAGTAGACAATGGAGTTCTGGTTCCAACCCTTATGTATGGCAGCGAAGCATGGAGTTGGCGAATGCAGTCGAAATGCGATCCCTCAGACGAATGTGTGGCAAAACGATGTTTGATAGATGTTCGAATGATGAAATAAGGAAAGAATGTAAGGCTGAGATAAGCATTATCTATCGATAAAATTAAGAAAGGTGTGTTGAGATGGTTTGGACATGTGGAGCGTATGAGTGAAGAAAGAACGGTTAAACAAATTTATGGGGCGAATGTAGTCGGAAAAAGAAGCAGAGGACGACCGAGGAAAACTTGGCACAATCAGGTATGTCAAATACTTGAAAGCGGCCGGGTCAGGAGTCGTAATAATCGTCGGGATGTATGAGGAGATGCATGAATGTAGAAGAGGCAAAGAATGTTTGCAAAGACAGAGTGGTGTGGCGTTCGATTCTCTCTGCCTACCCCTGCGGGGAAGCGGCGTGATGGTTAGTTAGTTAGTTAGTTAGGTAGGTATATGATTACACGTAAAATATATTTAAAAAAAAATGTGTATCTCTCAAATTAAATATGATTTAAATTTTACTGTATTTGGGTTTGTGTGTGTGTTTTTAATCCCAAATTCTTTAATTACTCTTACAAAACAACAGACTGTCCGCGAGGTTCGTAATTGAGCAATAGGCGTTCCGGAAAACGTCGTCAGCCAATCAGCGGTGTCGCAGTGAGCTGTGACACTATCACACGACCAATCAGAATGTAGCAGTTTTCATGCAGTTCCAAATTATCATTAGGAATAATTATTAATAGGTCCACAGTTCATTCTTTCTTCAATACGTAGTCATTATAGCATTGAGTCGGTTTATGGTGATGAATGGAAAAACTTAGATAGGGTAAGGTTAGATAATTTTAATGGTTTGGTAAGTTGGTAGATATTGTAGGGGAAAGTCCAGTGGTAATATTTCATCAAATATTATTTTTTTAACCACCATCAAAGATGAAGAAGAATATGGAAGTCTGGGCATTTACGGGGCTGACGACAGTCATAGGCTGGTTTAGGTGATCACTTTACACACGTGTAACATTCACCAATTCTACCCATTTTTGACAACCACACTACTCAAATTCTTGGAAGTTCTATATATATATATATATAAGTATATGAACCAATTTTGAAACATTATTCTTGAATCACTAAAACTTCACTAGAGACATCTATTGGTGAGATGGATAATACGTTGACTACGCGGTGTAGATAAATAATTTTTATTATTTATTATTATTATTTTGTTTGTAAATAAAAATAACACTTGACACTGGCAGAAACATCCTGTCACTGGGTGACTGTTGTGTATTGTTGATAAAAAAAAAAAAATGAATTGGCATCAAACAATGAGTGTCTGGTTGTGGTCCCGTAGTTAGTGTCGCGGACTCTCAAGTCAGAGTTACTGGGTTCGATCTCACTCTACCACAATTTGATACCTATAGCTAATAATGAGCCGCTTAGGCTCACAGAAATAGTATGAAATTGAAATATTTGCGTAAATAATAAAAACACAAATATTTCTCTTTTTTACAAAAAAAAGTGTCACCAAGAAGGAGTGTCGCTTGGATCATAAGCTACAAGTATACATAAGCGGGATATACTATTCAAGGAATCGCTCTGGGCCATTCGTAAACTGTCACCAGATGCTAGACAGAGTAGGAGAATCCTCATGCCTGGGGTGTCACGAGAGTGAGAGAGTCGGCACTACTGTCGCGTGTCGTCTGCCAGTGTCACCAAGCCGGGGGCGTGGCCAGTTGACACTTGAGAGTGAGACCGGAGCGAATCGTATAGGGCGTCTCACTCCGACGCACGTTTCTATTTCAGAGGCTTCAAATCAAATGTCAAAACAAAACCACGTGGTTTTTTCAATCAGAATTTTTTTCTTACAAGATATGTGAACAATCATATTTCGTGTTATTTATTGTTTCGGAATTCACTTTGGGGTAAGATATGATCAAATTATAAATAAAACAACATTTTGAGTGTGTTCAAATACTTGTTCACAAATCTGGATTATGTTCAATTATAGGAGTTATCGTTGCCAAAAAACAATATTAATATAACACTTGTTTTTTACCACTATAGTTGTTTAAGTATATTATATTGATACGACTGGTTTCGGAAGCTAAAGATGGTTTCTACGGCTTTGAATATAAATTTATAATATCGTTGCCTTCCTCACCCAATGACGTCTTGGATCTTGTATATATCTCTCTTTTGCTCCTTGGAGTAGGTATTCATTTCTGACACTCGATTCGATTCCATATGTCATGATTGGTGGAACGCAAGTTTTATATATATATATATATATATATATATATATATATATATATATATATATATATATATATATATATATATATATATATATATATATATCAGTGGCGGTACTTCCCTAGAAGCCCAAAAGCCCGAAAACTCCAAATAAAAATGACTAAATCTAGACCAAATGATTAAAAATACATAATTAATGTGTGACTATTTTTAAATTATCGTGCGCTTATATGTTTATTAAACACTACGCATGCCATTATATGGTGATGGTACTTATTGATAATGGTTGATATCTGAGGAAGATATTTTATTATAGTGAACATTTTCTTTGTTTAAAGGTGATGGCTATACCTTAGAAAAGTTACATGTATGCATATTTTCACAATGATTACAATACGTTGTTTATATTTATAATACTTTCTGGGTGCTTACTATATACTGGGAATGATATGAGGTGAAGGAATTATAGGTACATCATGTATTCACGAATGTGAAAAATAGTGGGTTTGCCTTACTGGTAAACCCTAGGCACGCCACTGATATATATATATATATATATATATATATATATATATATATATATATATATATATATATATATATATATATATATATATATATATATATATATATATATATATATATATATATATATATATATATATATATATATATATGTATTTTAATTTTGCTGCCGATCTTCACGTCAGGGTTTTCTCCAAATATAAATTTTCAATTACATTTATTATATGTATGTCAGTAAATATCTTTTCTTTTGACTATGGAAATCTGAGCAATTACGGGTCTGAAGACCGTCACACGTGTAACATGAACTAATTCTACCCATTATTGACACCACACTACTCAAATTCTTGGAAGTTCTATATATATGAACCAATTTTGAAACACTTTATGTTTGAATCACTATAGACATCTATTGATGAGATGAAAAATATATAAGTATATGAAAAATAACACCTAAAATTGGAGATTATCCATATTTGTAAACAAGTATTTGGATACACTCAAAATGTTGTAAGTAAGTAAATATCAAAAATATTTATTTTGAACCCTACTCTGGTTATCGAAACCGGGACCTCTAGAATGTTAGCCTAACGCGCTAACCATTACACTTTGGTGGCAGATAAAACCTTGGCACCTTCTCATGGTAAATATTAATGAAAAAAATAGCCTCGTGTTATAAAATTCTGATTCCAAGTTAATACAGACGCCAGCGTTTATTTTCGAATTTAAAAGTATTTATTATTTTATTCGCCCCCCGTCTGCCATATTGTCCTTGAGTCACGCACCCGGCCAATCATCGGGCCCCAACGTCACGTGCTCTACCGTGATCGCTTTCGCCTGCCGGCATCTACTGATCGCAGCGAGCACGCATGCGCTACTGCAGACATCAACTGGTAGCAGACTTTTGAAATTGGAATAAACCGATGGTTGAGATCCTCATCAACAGTACCTACCTACCTACCCTTTTAAAAATTTCCCTTTTAAATTTTGACCTATTTTGACCTATATGTTGACCTATATTTTGACATATATTTGTGGTATTGTTATACTTTGTGTTGAGAATGTCGATGTAATGTGTCAACTTATGACCATGCGATAAATAAATAAGTTGGTAGGTACCTACCCACCTAACTTATAAATAAATAATGCATAGTAATAATAATAAAACCCTTATCCGCACGCCAATGATGCATAGGGCACTATCTTATATAAACGTAGTGTTATCTTGATCATTTACACATGAAGGAAAGGTGATCAGCCCTCCGCTTCGGGTACCAGTCCAGGGTAATGTTGAATAAATATTAGAGTGAAAAAAAACACTCGTATTTATTCGGCCCCTCCTGGGAATTGAAACCGGGACCTCCAGAACGGTAGCCGAGCGTGCTGACCATTACACTACGGAGGCGGACGAAATATGACGATTAATGCATACTTACAACAAATAAACAATTAATAACGGAAAATATTCGTTACACACGTTAAAACCAATGTATTCTTATTATTTTTTATTTTTCCGATAACCCATACATTTCCCTTGCATTCATTTCTTATTTCGACTAACAAATATCTATCATACATCGTTTTGCCGCGCATTCATCTGCAGTAATGGTATTTCAATTGCATTCAGTCTACTTAAATTTTTCATTTGTAAGGGTTGGTACCTACCAGTGCACAGTTAGTTTAGTTTCCACTATTAGGTTTTTATTTTACTACAACTGATTTACCTAAAGTAAGCAATACTAAAAAAAGAAAAAAATATTGAAATATACAACAATGCACTCCTACATACATGAAACCTAGAAATAGGAGCACAGAACTGATAACCTGGTGTTCATGTGACTAAAAATGTGAACAGATCTAGGAATTTGCAGAAGTTCTTGATAATAATAATAATAAATCCCTTACCGCACCCCGATGGTGCATAGGGCACTGCTTCATATAAACGCAGTGTTATCTCGATCGATTACACATGAAGGAAAGGTGATCAGCCCTCCACTTCAGGTACCAGTCCAGTGTAATATTGAATAAATATTAGAGTGAAAAAATCACTTATATTTATTAAACCCCCCTGGGAATCGAACCCGGGACCTCCAGAACGGTAGGCGAGCTTGCTGACCATTACACTACGGAGGCGGACGTGCAGAAGTTCTTAAAAAAATACGGTGTTTTATAATGATGTCGAATGCTTCAAAACACGTGTCACAATAGACTTTAAGCCTTTTAAACTCGAGAAAAAAATGATATATGTAGGTCTCCAGCAACTCAAGGATTTTTTTAGCAAAAATATGAGAAAAAACTAAGATATTCTAAGAAAATTGGAAAATATTTTTTTTGAAGGGCATCAAAAGGTATATTTATTTATGTATACGAATATATGAAAAAACAAGTAAACATGAAGAAACCTGTCATTGCACCCTTACAATTAATATTTTATGTGGCGCTGTAGCGTCACCTCTCGAGTGATAAGGGTTTAAAATGTTGGTATTTACCAAGTCAAATTATATATTTTAATGAGAGTATAGATATTACCACAAAACGCAGCCGAATCAATTGATGAAATAGTTTAAAAAAATAGTGATTTGTTTTTATAAGATATTTCATTATAACGTCATTGAGCTTTAAAAAAAACAATTGATCAGATTTTCCAAATGGCGTTATACACAGATGGGAATCCAGAGTTCTGCGGTGGAGACCATGGGACATGAAGAGAACGAAGAGAGGAATAGGTGGGCCTTAGAAAAGATGCACCGATGACATTGTCCCCGTCGCGGGTATGAGATAAGTGGCTCGAAAAAGCCCAAACGAGAGAAGTCTGGCATAAAATAGAAGAGGCCTACATCCAGAAGTGGAGAGACGCCTGTTAAAGAAGAAAAAGTAGAAGAAGTTATACATCGCCGATATATTATATTAACATATCTACTTAGTTGATTATCAAGCGATACTATTATATCTAATTTAATTTAAAATATTCCAAATATCATAAAAATATCATAAGGCACACAAGCAATCGGCCACATTTTCTAGACAGACAAATGCTACTTACTGAAGGCAATTTAATAATATACATAAGTAGGCCTCCTAAAATGCAAATAAGCGTTACCAAATCCGTGTTTTACCGAATAATATGCAAATTGTGATATATGTGGGTATATGCTATGGGCTACCAACATTTTTCTGTAACAACCTTAAACGCTTTTGACAGCAAATTAAATTTAATTTAGAACACGCTTCGGCTATAAGGCCGATTAAAAAATGGAGAATAAAAAACTTTATAAAATTAGATCAATAATAAATTTGGTAATCGATTTTGATATTTGTGTAATGTAGTTTAAAATTGTCTAACACCTTGTAGAAGATAATTATATTAGATATGTATATCTACTGTCTGTGATCAGGTTCACTCGATAAAAATGATATCGTATTTAAAAGTTTCCTCAAGAAACGCGGTAGGTGCTTACCGATGAAGAAGAATATGGAAGTCTGGGTATTTACAGGGCTTATGACCTATTATACGTTTGTCAAGTAGTCAAGCGTGCGACATTCACCATTCTACGCGTGACTGATAACAACACTGCTCAAATTTTTGGAACTCCTAGATATGTCATTAATCCTTTGACACAGTACATATGAGTTCACATCAGCAATCTATGTCAGATCGAACTCCTAAAAAGGAGAAAACCCAGATTTGTGAACAAGCATTTGGACACATGGAATATATACAAAAAGTTCATTTTTGAAATTGTATTTATTATTATATACTTTTTAAAATGTAAAGCTGTACAATTCCCGAACAAATAAAATAAATAAACAAATAAAATTTAAGAAAACAAGGCAAATAACGTATGTTTGACCTGTTGCAAAACAATCACCTCAAGATATGAAAATTTCACCACGTTTTTAAACGGGCATAATAACAAGTCCAATAATGAGTGCCCAGTCGAGGCTCTGAATAAGTATATTTGAGGATAACTGCCCAATTTGGTTGGCGGCGTATATGGGGCGGCATTACAGAGCAATGTCGGCCAATCGTAGCACGTAATAAATGTTAATATTCAATCGTGCAATTAGGTCTCAATTAGTGCCAGAAGTGCATGTCCATCGGGTTTGGTGTATTTAAACATACATTGTACCAGATTTCTACCCGAGGGTTTTTGGCTCACATCGCTCACTCCTTTCAAGAACGTCATAAATCAAAAAACTTGATTTTTCAGGAGAACGTTTTTATCTAACTAACTAACTAACTAACCATCACGCCGCTTCTCCGCAGGGGTAGGCAGAGAGAATAGAACGCCACACCACTCTGTCTTTGCAAACATTCTTCGCCTCTTCCACGTTCATGCATCTCCTCATACATACCCGCCGATTGTTACGACTCCTAACCTGACCACTTTTAAGTATTTGGCATACCTGATCATGCCATGTTTTTCTCGGTCTTCCTCTGCTCCTTTTTCCACTTACATTCGCCTCATAAATTTGTTTTACCGTTTTTAAAGTTTAAAAATATAACACAATGTATTAAAAATAAATATCAAGCCATTTATTGAACTTTTTACTGTGCAACAAATCTTTTTAGGTAAAACCTGAAGGTTTTTTGTCCATTTGAAAAATATTTAGTTTATTTAAAAAAATAATTAAACAATACATTTTCTTCAAACATTTTCTGTCCTGTAGCAAGTAAACATTAAGTTAAAAATATGCCTCTTTTGCTGGGATATGGTATATTTTCTGTGCATTCCGAAAACATGCATAACTGAAAATTGACGAATTTTGATTTATGACGTTCTCGAAAGGAGTGAGCGACATGTAATAATTTATTTAAGGTTGGATACAAAAACTTGGCACGATCAGATGTGTCAAAAACTTGAAAGCGACCGGGTCAGGAGTCGTAATAATCGTCGGGTATGTATGAGGAGACGCATGAATGTAGAAGAGGCGAAGAATGTTTGCAAAGACAGAGTGGTGTGGCGTTCCATTCTCTCTGCCTATCCCTGCGTGGAAGCGGCGTGATGGTTAGTTAGTTATACAATTACGGTGAAATCAATTATTGTCACCTTCACTCGTTTGTACCTACATTTTTAAAATATTGATATGACAATAATATTTCATTATGGGTGAGAGTTCCTTCTCTCAAACATCGTCGATTTTTGGGTGATAAGAGCAGTATTAGATCTTATTTTTATATTGACTTTTTGACTAACTAACTTACTTCCTACCCAACTAACCCGCAATAGAACGCCACACCAATCTGTCTTTGAAAACAATCTTCCCATCTTTCACATTCATGCATCTCCTTAGTATCCCACCAATTATTCCAACTCCTGGCATAATTTAAAGATTTGAAATAGTTGATTTTCTTAATTTTTACTGTCCACATATTGTAGTGTAGTGTTATGATTTAATCAATGTAGACGGAATAGTTTAGTTTTTATTATCTTTTGATGTTGTTATTTTTTTATGTTGCTTCTATCTCTGTCTCCTCTTATATTAAACCATATCCGCTCCCTAGGTGGAGCATATGGAGTCCACAAACTGTCTCCAGGCTTTTCTGTCGGCTGCCAGCTCCCTTGCATCCTCCCAAGTCAGATCCGCGTCCCGAAGTTCTGACGAGAACTGCCGACGAATTGTCAGCAATGGTCGTCCTGGGCGGCGCGAACCTGATGCCTTGTAAAAGAGGCAAGCTTGATTAAGGCTCTCAGGAGGCATGCGGAGTACATGGCCAAGCCAACTGAATCGCCTTTTCTTGACGACAGTTGTGACCAAGATTTGCTGCGTCCTACGCCTTATCTCCTCTTATAACCTGTATTTATTGTAATCAAAATGTATTTTGTTTCTTACAACTAAAATCACTTGTAAACGAGTGTGGGCTTAGTAAATAAATAAATATAAATACTCCGCTTCCATATTACCAACCACATTCGATTGATAAATTTGTTTCTTCACTCATACGATTGACAAACCCAAACCATCTCAAAACACATTTCTAAATGACGATGGCAATGATGCTTTTGAATTAGTGATAGCTGTTTCGCATTGCAAGATTAAACTAAAATAGTGTCGAGAAAAGAAAATGGACTTATTTAAATACGAATTTGTAAAGGTTATGTGTAATTCTGATTTCTTATGGCACCTTCCATAACTAAATTTTGACAGTCATTTAAGACTTGAATCTTGCACCATGCGAATATGGAATTCTGTGTCCTTAAATTTCCCAGCATAAAATGCCACCCGCGTATATATTTTAAAAATAAGGCATTAAGTATATATTTTAAAAATAAAACTTTAATGAAAATCGAATTAATTCGTTCAGCAGCGTTCAATACTTACAATACATAATTCGGCATAATTATAATTCGGGCAGGTGGTTTTGCTATGGTACCTACCGACTTACCGCCAACCGACAATCTAACTAGGTAGGTACCTGCCTGCCAATAAAGCTAACCACACGGCATCAGGCAACCATAGAAAAAATAGTATTGTAGATTACCGAAAATCGTCCTAATTTGAATATTGCCGATCGGTTTAATTCGTACGTTTGTGCCCTCAGCACTCGGCGCAGACATGGCGTGACGCGTGAAGGGTTCTCCGGCACATTCATTAGTCCCCGCATCTGCAGCGAAGGGTTAAAAACACCCAACTAGTCATTACAGAGTTAAGACACGAAATAAATGCGTATGTGAGATTTGAACGGATGCACTACCATGAAAATACAATACAAATATATCCTCCCCGTACAGGAGAAAATGACCAAGTGCAAAAACGTGATTATTGACTATTTGACATCTTACTAGTTTAAAAATCCACCAGATCCAATTTTATACGATTTTAAAATAAATACTCTATCGGAATGCCAAGTGTGGGTTTTATTGTTAAAATATTTATATACTTGAAAACCCTGCTAAAAAATACTTTTAAAAACCGCGTTGTATTTCGAATTCCGCTAAATTCATGGAACTTGCCTTCTGACTCAAATCGGCCAATCAGAGAGCGGGGATAGGTTAAAAATTAAGATGACGTCATTATCGGTTTGTGTCTCGTGTATTTTTTTAAATACTGAAATAAAAAGTTTTTTATTTCGAAATATAGACAAATCTTTAAAACATAAATGTTAACCGGTGAATATTGCATTTTTTGGAAAATCGACTTACATGGATCTGGCGGATTTTGAAAGTGGGGGACATATATATTCACTTGCTAAAAATGACTAACTGCATTGAAGACAAAGGTGTAAAAACGGTTAAATGGCCCTCCTGAACATTTTACGTTTTGTTAGTTGGTCATTTTCTCCTGTACGACTACGATATACGTATTAATCTATTTTATATTTTAAAAGTAGGTACCTGCTGTTAACTTTGTGGTATAGTATTATTTATGACTAGATGTATGGATGCGAAAGAAGCTAATGTATTATGTGATCACTTTATACACTTGTATAATGTATGCCATTCTGCCCATTATCCACATTGCATTAATTTTTAATTTGTATGCAATGATCTTGGATCTCTCACATATGTTGGTACAAATTCAATAGATTTTACCAGGTCGTAAACCCAGGGAAGCTCAGCCTTCCATCTTTTTTCATATAAACTATAAATTAATGTATTAGTTTTTAAATCAAATACTTACAGATTTTTTAAGTCTACTAAGTTGTATTTTATTAAACAAACACGTAAAAAAATAATATTATGACAATTGTTTCGCCTAGTTATGGTCCTTATGTAGCTATACAATTATAAGTGACAATTATTTGTTTATGTGTTTTTGTTGATAAAATACAACTTAGTTGACTCAAAAAATCTGTGTTTGATTTAAAAATTAATATATAAATTAAAATGGAGTTCTACAAATTAAACGCCAAATCAATAAATAAACTATATAAATTGCATCTCAAGTTAAGACACCTATAATATTAGAATTTTTCATCCGAGATTGGTCAGGAATTGAAAAAACTTATAAAAATAACAAATATTTCCAGTAAGAATAAAAGAGAATGTTTCAAAGTAAAGTTTCTTGAAAATACAAGGTAGGTAGGTACCTACCCAGTTACTCTTTAATAGGATTCACTCGCCACAGAGCTCCAGCTTATCCCATCGTGTGTTGATCTTAACGTGATGTATCCTAATTATGTTGGAGGAATAACTCTGACAGACTACGTGCGTTATGCTGGAGGCCATTGCGAAATTGTTTGAAATCGATTAATGCCAAATTGAATTTTGATTCCGCAGCGTAGCACGCGCCATTTTCTCCGAATTGGCGCGCAATCACGCCGGCTACTCGGCCGGTAAAGGTGAGAGGGATCAAACTGCACCTTACCGACTGCTGCCGATTTAAATTGCAGCCGTTTTTCGAAAATCGAAGGCTAAACAGTAGTTCGTGGCTACTTGAATTTGGAATTCGGTTAGATAAATTGTAGTTAGGTACTTACGTAAAGATATATCGAGAAGGTAGGTACCTAACTATTATTTGTCTTTCAAAAGGAAGGTGATTACATATCGCTCACTCCTTTCAACAACGTCATATATCAACAAAACTGGATTTTTCAGGATATCGTTTTTAAAGTTTGAGAATATAATAAAATGTATTTAAATAAATTAAAAATAAATATCAAGACACTTATTGAACTTTTTACTGTGCAACAGATCTTGTTAGGTAAAACCTGATTTTTTTTCTCCGTTTGAAAAATATTCAGTTTATTTAAAAAATAATTAAACAATACCTTTTCTTCAAAATGCAAAAACAATACTTTCTGCCCTGTTGCGGGTAAATATTAAGTTAAAAATATGCCTCTTTTGCTGGAATATAGTACATTTTCTGGGCATTCCGAAAACATGCACAACTGAAAATTGACGATGTTTGATATATGACGTTGTTGAAAGGAGTGAGCGATATCTAAAATTAGGTACTTGGGTAGGTACTTTTTTAAAGCAATTTGATGATATATCCAACATTTTATTTATTTCTTTTCTTTACAATTTCATCACAGTAAGATTATTATAGTAATAGAAAAAAAATAAAACAATCACTACCTGTTAGGTCAATGTAGGTAAGTAAGGTAACCGATAATTAGGTACTTAGGTAGGTACCCAATTTTCAAAGCAAATTGATGATATTATATCCATTTCATTTTAATATTATAATACTTTCTTTACAATTTAATCACAGTGAAACGCCCTTGAGATTATTCTTAAGGCAATAGAAATTAAATAAAACAAAAAAATTACTACCTATTTATCAATATACTAAATTAGCTACTTAAGTAGGCACCTACCCAATTTTTGAAGCAAATTGATGATATAATCGTTTTATTTTATTTTGTTTTCTTTATAATTTAATCATACTGCAGCGCCCTTGAGTTTATTATTATGGAAATAGAAATAAATATGGTGGCAAAAAAGAAGAAAATAAAAATTAAAAGTAATGACAACCACTACAAAGCAGGTTAAATATATAATTGAATAACTAAATTAAATAAATCTAGTAAACATTTACGATGACAAAAAAACTATAATGTTTTACGATCAAATATAATAAAAATAAAATATTATTGGGTAGTAAATTTCTAGGTTGTTTGCAGATATTTTTTTAAATAATAATTTCATAGAAGATAATAAAATTTTAATTGGATAATTGATGTAATTTCGACTCACTTAAGATATACTTATTATTAAAGAAAACACTATTTTTTTATACCACTTGAGTTTATTTATGACTACTAGTTTCGGAAGCTAAGCTTCCCTCCTCAGCTTTAACAAAATTAGCTTCCGAGTCATAAATAGTCATAAATAAACTCAAGTAGTATAAAAACAAGTGTTGTCTTTTATAAATTTAACATGTCTTACCACAAAGTAAATGCCGAAACAATAAATAAAATATGTTTGAGTTAACATTTAGACCTGAGGATGGAAGCTTAGCTTCTGAAACTAGTAGTCATAAATAAACTCAAGTGGTAAAAGAACATGTGTTTTCTTTGATAATTTTAACATGTCTTTACCACAAAGTAAATGCCGGAACAATAAATAAAATTAGATATATTTTTTAATCCGTAATTTTTTTGTCGATACTAATTCTACCGATTTCGACACATCCAATACTAAATGTTCAATTCCTAACAATATACACAGTTAGAATATATATAGAAAAAATGAGATTTTTATAAAGGCAACACTGTTAATTTTTCTCATTTAGGATTCCTTTGATGGAGACAACTAAAGAAAGAAAATATTTAAAAATCGTCCTTGAGTCCTTGAAATTAGGTTAAAAAAACATCATCTCCAATATCACGATTGCGTCCCAACTCGAGTGATCACAATCGTATTATCATACTCATAATAATAAATTAATACCACGTAAAACAGTGATGCCTCGCATGACGTATTTGACCCGTTCTAAGAGCAAGTTCACTATGCGAAAAAATTGTTATGTGAATAGCGTTTTCCCAAAACAATACATGAAAAAATCATTCAGCCGGAGAAACTACGTCACTGCCAAAAATGAAGTTATCATTGGTAAGTTCACACCTCGACGATCTAATAACATATCGCACACTCCTTTCAACGACGTCATAAATCAAAAATCGACAATTTTCAGTTGTGCATGTTTTCGTAATTCCCTGAAAATGTAATATCCCACCAAAAGTGGCTATTTTTGACTAAATATTCACCTGCTACAGGGAAGAAAGTGTTATTTTTCCATTTTGAAGAAAAGGTATTGGTTTAATTATTTTTTTTTAAATATACAAACTATTTTTCAAATGGAGAAAAGACATTCAAGTTTTACCTAAAAAGATCTGTTGCACAGTAAAAAGTTCAA
The DNA here is from genome assembly GCF_059751285.1 of Brachycentrus maculatus. Taxonomy (NCBI): domain Eukaryota; kingdom Metazoa; phylum Arthropoda; class Insecta; order Trichoptera; family Brachycentridae; genus Brachycentrus; species Brachycentrus maculatus. Next base: position 1,373,351 of record NW_028280859.1, read on the forward strand.
TAATTGGCTTGATATTTATTTTTTATACATTTTATTATATTTTGAAACTTTGAAAACGATATCCTGAAAAATTATGTGTGACGTTGTTGAACGTTGAATCACAAATGACGTTGTTGAACGGAGTGAGCGATGAGTGAGTGAGGAGTGAGCGTATATTTGTCAGATAAACAAGTTCAAATACATTATTATACGCATTAAAGAGAGTTAATTATATATATAATAATAATAATAATAATAAAACCCTTATCCGCACCCCAATGGTGCATAGGGCACTGTGTCATATTAACGCAGTGTTATCTTAATCGTTTACACATGAAGGAAAGGTGATCAGCCCTCCGTTTCAGGTACCAGTCCATGGTAATATTGAATAAATATTACAGTGAAAAAATCACTTATATTTATTTTACCCCCCTTGGGAATCGAACCCGGGACCTCCAGAACGGTATCCGAGCGTGCTGACCATTACACTACGGAGGCGGACAAATTATATATAAAAACAACAAAATCAAAAGTACAAATAAATCTTGATTCCTTTTTCAAAGCAGGATTACGTTATATCTAGGTTTTACTGTACTCTTTCTCGACCCGATTCCTCGCCAACGCATATAAGTTTATAGTAGATATACCTCCTTATGCATACCTCCACAGTAGATACTCAATATGTAATTATATTGCACATTATTTTTGCATTCAGTGCAATACTAAGTATATGATCACGAGAGCTACCATTGGAAAAGATCGCCGAGACTAAATTATGGTCCGAAAATTAATATAGTGTAATGCGGCATTATCGATGCGATATATGGTTCCCTGATAGGTACTTTCGCAATGGCTTTTTTATGTATTTTAAATGATTTTTTATGTAATTTGAATAGGATCATAGCCTCAAGCCTGGGCAGGTTAGATTATAATGGTGGACCATGTCATTACAGCATGGCGAATGGCGAAATGTGAATACCTATTGGAATATGTATGGTGTATGGAAATTGCGGATACTCTTAGCCTTAGGGTGATGTTTTGGAATCGATTTGAAGGATTATTGTATTTTTTCCCATAGCATGCTTAATTTCATTTTTTATTGAACAAATCAGTCTAAGAAAAAGGTGTGTTTTAACGCCGGATTTTGAAAGTATAATTAAAACCATATTAACAGGAGTAGGTACCTACATGAAAGAAAAAACTGTGTAATCGATATCTCAAAAATGAAAGTAAATAATTCATTTTTCGAAAGTTTTTTATACGTTCTTTTGGTCCTTATGTCGTTTATTTGTAGGGATAATATTTTAGCAAAGGCTGAGATAGTAGACTTAACCAGCCTATGACAGATCAAGCCTTGTAAATATTATAGGCCTCAGACTTCCATATTCTTCTTCATCTAGGCTGAGATGTCAAAAACATAAAATAAATTGGAAAAAAATGAAAATGCTTAGTAATACACGATATTCGAAGGAAAAAAAATACAATAAAATAATAAAAATAAAAATAAAATAAATTATATTACCAACAAAAATGAACAGTAAATGAAAAATATAATTCCTTCTCCAAGCACAAGAGCTAATTTTTTTTACTAGAGAGAAAAGCGTAATTAATTTTAATATTATAAAGAAGAAATGTCTAGAAAATGAATTAAATTATGAAAAAAAAATCTTGTAAATATATTAAAATAATATTTTTTTAAAAATAGTGGTATGTACTAAGTAAAACTGAAATTAAAAATGGATAGATTTTACCTCAAACTGACTGCCGAGTCAATCAATGAAAGTTTAAAAATAAACTTCTTGGAGAATATGTGGAAAACCCCAGATTTGCGAAAAATCATTTGGACACATTAAAAATATTGTGGATAAATATAGAAACTTTGTTTAGAGTTTGTTCTACTCGTGGGAAGCGCTATGGTGGCAGTTGCCCTGATGATTCGACTGGGAGATCTAAGACTTATACGCTTCAGCAATTCTCGCGAGTCGATGTGTGAGTTATAACTGCATGTCCATATGTATGACCTTTCTGCGCATGCCATGGCACTCATGGAGTGTATGAGGCCTTGTCGGGGTGGAATCTTGGGATTAAATCACATCCCCCGAGGGTGGGAGACACGCATGAAGGTGTGGTGTGTGGAGCTGTCCGCTCCATGGCCGCTATCCGTCCTGCATCTCGGCTGGACAGCTCGAGGTAACCCGGGCTGGGGGTAGTCGGTCACATACGACAGGGCAGAGTCGGTATAACATTAATAATTAATAATATATAATAAATAACAAATAATAAATAATAAATAATAAATAAAAAATAAAAAATAAGAAACAACAAATAATAAATAATAAATAATGAATAATGAAAAATTAATATTAAATAATAAATAATGAATTATAAATAATAAATATCAAAAAATTAATAATAAATAAACAATAAACAAAAGAGGATTAATAATAAATAACGAATAGTGAAAAATTAATAATTAATATATAATCACTAATCAATATTGAAAAATATATATTAATTTATAAATATGAAATAACGAACAACGAATAACGAATTTCAAATAACAAATAACGGATGACAAATGATGAAGAACGTATTAAGAAAAACGAATAACAAATAAAGAGTAACGAATAGCGAATTACGAATAATAAATAATAAATGCATTATCTTGTATGATGAAATTGGTTTTTGCCATTAATAAACAACTTTCTTAATTTTTTAAATAAAAAAACGAAACAAAATGAAAACAGAAATCTTATACATATTTTGCTGTGTATATACTTCATGATATATGCATTCATTTATAAAATAACGAATTATCTATCTAATAAAGCGTACTGCTCTTGTTTAGGAAGGGAGTTTGTTTTACAAACATCACTTATAACTGAATTTCAAATAGTAGTAAGTAATAATATTAATAGTATATAATTCTTTCCTTGGGTCCTGTCCCTCTCCCCCTCAACTCCTTACCAATTATATTTTCTACTATCCATACCTTAATTGCATACATGTAATTGTGAAGAATTTAAACAAGTATTTAAAAAATGAAATAAAAAATCCTTGATCCAGCCCTGCCCACGATGGCCCCAGGATGTCAAGCCAGTCCGCCCTAATTCGTCCATAATCACACTCGAGGTATTCCTAGATGGCATATTGCCCAGAGCCGACACCGACATCCATGGGAACACACGACGACACGACACGTTCGACCATTTTTTATGCTAAAATCCACTTCGAATTTGAGTTATGTATGTATACAACTAACCCCGATTATCACATTCTTCGAATAACCTATAAGCGTTTTAAATTCCAATGCAAATATTTTGAACGACATCGATCTGGTAGCCGATTTGCATCCCATTTTGAAAATTCTTGAAATACTTTAGTAAATAGATTGATTTATTAAACCGTGCACTTAAAAAATATCTAAATATTTTAAGTTTAATACATGTAAAATATTTTAAACGGCATCAATGTGGTAGATAATTTGCATTCCATTTTTTTAAAAAATGTCTAAACAATTTATTAAATGGATTTATTCTTGTAGCCGTTAAGCATTCTAGATTTGAAAATTGTCCAAGTATTTAAATTCCAATGCATCTTTGTTTTCAACGACATCAATTTGTATTTACTTTTTTTAAATGTCTAAATATTTTATTAAACGGACCTATTTTCGTAATCGTTTGACATTCTTGGTCTGAAAATTATCTATTTTTTTTAAATCCCTCTTTAAATTTTTTAAATAAAGAAATGAGTTATTCAGCACTACAGTTTAGTGGATAGTACGTTTGATTCCCGGTTCGATTTGCAGGAGTGTCAAAATAAGTACTTTTTTTCTGATTTTATCAGACACAAAGAACAATACATCAAGATATATATTTTAGGTGTTTCAACAGAGACATCGAATTCCTGTAAGTGAATAGGAAATCTAAGTATCCCAGGTGGTCACTTGACATTGGCTGGCTTTAGTGATCACTTATGTGGGTGAACATTAACTTAAACGATTTTTCAGATTAGTCAGAAAGCTAAAGAAGAACAAAAGAAGACAGAAATAGTAAAAACGAAATTGTCACGTGACGTTTCGTGAAAATAATTATTAGGTACCTTAGAACGGGGCTACTTGATGTTTGATGTGTTAGGTACTTGAGCCCAGTACAAAAAAAATAGATCTGTATTTGGTCTACAATAATGAACGTTAAGACGTGATTCATTGTATCCCTGACAGATCGGCTGTTTAAACTCAAAACACAGAAAATAATATTTTTTGTAGAAGGTAAGTTTTTTTTTGCATTTTTGGACTAAGTAGATTCTACTTAGTCCAAAAATGCAAAAAAATACTACATACAAAAAAAAATTCTTTACTGTGTTTTAAGTTTGGACAGCCGAGGTGACACTTATCCGTTCATTATTGTAGACCAAATACAGATTTTTTTTGTACTGGGCTCAAGTAACACATCAAAGTTCAAGTAGTTCTACGGTACTTACCTAGTTACAACGCTTGATGCAGTTGACACCGACATCTTTATGTCGCTGGTGTATTTCGGCACTAAGAGGGTTCGCCTGTAACCGCTTATAACATAATATAGCGTAAGCGGTTAGATTAGCATTGTAAACCTCGTAAAGTCGCTAAGTGACGCCGATTAATCGGGACCGCGTGCATTAATCACGCGCACACCCACGCGCTTAATAATTCACACCGCACCGGGTAGGTAGGTGCCTTTAGCAAATTGTACCCGGAATCACTATCTGCAAATTGAATCTCACCTTTTGACGCATTCCGCCCGAACAGACGGAACGTAGACGAAACGATAGATGACTGGTTCTCAAACTGTGGAGGGCCCACGACACACTTACGAAGGGATGTGATGCTACTATTGTAACATTTTAAAAATTAATCTGTATTTAAAAAACATTTAAAACTTAAAATTTATATTTGAAGCATTAACTTCGTGATTTTCCATTTTATAATTAAAATATAACTTTGTTTTAAAATCACTATAAATATTTTATTATAACTTAATTATAATGTCTGCCGGTTTCGAAGCTAACCGCTTCTTTATCAAGACTGATTATTACTGAGTATTTCTATTTCTACTTCTGTTTTAGTATTAATCAGTCTTGATAAAGAAGCGGTTAGCTTCGAAACCGTTAGACATTTTAATTAAGTTATAATAAAATATTTATAGTGATTTCAAAACAATGTTACATTTTAATTATATATTTAAACTGAACTTTTTTCTCCTAGTCTCATTTGCCATACATGCTCTCTAAGTCGTTCTCTCGCTCCAAATGTCCAAACCACCACAAAAAACCTTTTTTTAATGAAATATTTATGTTTTTATTTTTTACACAAATATTTTAATTTCATACTATTTCTGTGAGCCTAAGCGGCTCGTTATTAGAAATATGAATCAAATTGTAGTGGAGTGGGTTCGAACCGAGATACTCTGACTTAAGAGTCCACGACACTAACCACGGAACCACAACCCAACACAAATTTTAATATTTTCAATCAACCTTATCTCAGCCTTACATTTGTATGTGATATCTTCATTTTGATTACTGCAATCCATGAATTTTTACACACATTCCTCTAGGGAATTGCAATTCAACGACGTTTATTCACCTTTCATCCTTCTTTTGTCGGTTTCATGTTACCTCTACATAAATCAGTGTTGGCACTAGCACTCCGTTGTGAACAGCCAGTTTGACTTCTAATCAAAATAAATAAACTTTTTCCACAGATTCCACATTTGATCCAGTTATTACGGAGTTATTCTTATCAAGATTTTTATTGATGTCTCAAAATAGATGAAGAACTGTTGGTTTCGCCACAGTGCGAAATGAAACTCAAAAAAAATAATTATTCGAAGGACCAGTCTTATATTATTAACAATAAGACGACGATTCTACAAGATAGAAATATTTAGATCGATTTGGAGTCGTGTTACTCTCCCGAGTTAGTTCGATGATTTATGCTCGAACTTTCAAGTACTAAGGGATGGCGAGTTCGATAAATATCAAATAGCACGTATTAATAAAGAACTAACCTTTTATTCTTATATTTGGTCTTGATCCAGCGCTGGGATCAGGGCGATTCTCTCTTGATGGTGGTGATGGGGTCACAAAATACAGCGAGGTATTCACAACAATTCAATAAAATACAGCGAGGTATTCACAACAATTCAATATATAGAGCGCCCGCGTGAAGAGTCAAATTGCAACTGTTTTTTTTACTTTTGTTTTCTTTTGTCTTGTATTCGGGCAGTCGGGCGTCGTTCGAAATTCAAAACGTACTACCGATAAGTACCGGCCAAACCAACTGTTTAAATATGATAATATCGAAGCCTGGGCATTTAGTGATCACTTTACAAACTGTGTAACATTCACCATTATATCAATAACTGACAAACACATTACTAAATTTTCTGAAAGCTTTATATACTCGTACCAGTACATATACTTAAATTTAATACTGCATTATAATTTCTTATGTATGTATAATAGGTTCCAGACACTATTAAATAAAATAAAATAAAATCAAACTGTCTTATAATATGTAAGAATTAAATCGACGGTATTATTTTATTTCTATGGTATGGTTGTTTTTGATTTTGAAATCAAAACGACGTAACCACCAATAAATCTGTTGTCCCTTACGACATGTTCATTTTGAGACTCTCAGTACATAAACAAGATTCTGTTTCAACAAATCAGAGTGTTCTGAAATCAATCAATGTCAAAGGTTTTCTTAACTGCTCTGCGTGCGAGACAAAACGTCGTAAGTCTCCGCGGAAGTGACACGGGATTATAAGCTCAAGGTGCTTAAGTAATTTGTGTTGTGTTTCTTTGAGAACACGTTGATTTTTTTATCTTTAAAAAAATACCACAGTCGTGACAGAGTTTTGAGAGAAGATGCCAGAGATCCTTAAACTGAGAGTAAAAGTATTATGCGTATTTTAATATAAATATAAAAAAGGCATTTAAAACATTTTGAGTGTGTCCAAATACTTTTTCACAAAATCTGGATTATCTTAATTACAGGAGTTATTTTAATATTAAACGTCAGTCCCGTAAATGCCCAGACTTCCATATTCTTCTTCATCTTTGATGAGATGTCAAAAAATAATATGAAAATAACTCCTGTAATTGGAGATAATCCAGATTTTGTGAACAAGTATTTGGACACACTCAAAATGTTGTAAATAAATTATCTGGTAAAATTATAAGCTTAAATAATAAAAATGAAAATGGTATTTTCTGGCGTTTCTCATTTGTGTGATTATAATCCAGGATTCGGACCTCACATACTAATATAAGACTTAATGCTTAGTAAAAAGCTTCTTTACATTTCACCAACAGATGTCTCTATTGAAGTTCTAGTGATTCAAGAACAAGGTTTCTAAATTGGTTCATATATATAGAACTTCCAAGAATTTGAGTAGTGTGATTGTCAATAATGGGTAGAATTGGTGAATGTTACACGTGTGTAAAGTGATCACTTAAACCAACCATGACGGTCGTCAGCCCCGTAAATGCCCCGACTTCCGTATTCTTCTTCATCTTTGATGAGATGTCAAAAAATAAAATTGCAAAATATAGTCATTAATTTTATTATAAGTACGTGTTATAATATATAAATACTATTTTTGTAAATAAATTATTTAAGTTAGTATACAAAAATTATATCGTCAGATTTGTCAATGCGATATTATGCATATTTGGGTTATACTACTACTACCACTACCACTGTCACGCCGTTTCCCCGCAGGGGTAGGCAGAAAGGATGGAACGCCATACTCTTCTGTCCTGAAATACACTCCTCGCCTCCTTCACATCCATACATCTAGTCATACATGTCCTCCGGTTACGCAGACTTTTGACACCCCCAGATTTTAGGTTCTGATTGATCTAATCGTGCCAAGTCTTTTTCGGCCATCCTCGTTCTTTTTTCCCGTTTGCAAAAGACAATATAATTTTTTATGTGTTTTTTTGTTAATAAAATACAACTTAGTAGACTCAAAAAATCTGTGTTTGATTTAAAAATTAATACATAAATTAAAATGGAGTTCTACAAATTAAACGCCAAATCAATAAATATATATTTTCTTAGTCATTCTCTCGTTATCCATTTGCTCCGCATACTGTAGGTAATTAAAAGTAATTAATTAGAGTGTGCGGTGAAGAAAAGTTTATTGAGAAAATAATAAAGGATTAAGTAAGAAAGTTCTGTTTCTGAATGATTCGATTTCATCTTTGTTGAGATGTCAACAATACATTAATCTCTTTGATCATTTAACTGTTCACTGACCGCAGTTAGAGAATCGCTGGAGCAAGGTACATGGGTACGTACTGAGAATATATTAATTTATAAGGAGGTGCTTGTGATATTTGTATCTGTCCGTTTAAGTTTTCAACTCCTCTTTTATTAACAGCTATAATGGAGGATATTTTTTATACGTTCTTCGCAGTAATTTCAAAATACTTTTTTGCGCTAATCAACAATGGACATTAGCGTACAGTGCCTAACACACTTGAGTATTCCAGCTTGAAAACAGAAACCCATAAAAATTTTCGCATTTTTTGTTCGCAAATTCAACGTCTTCTTCGACACCTTGCACAGTGATGAGCATCGTAGTCTTCACAAATATTAAGGTGGAGACTGACCGGAGCATTTCTTCGTAACATAACGTCGTAACATCGCTCGCGGCGAGCATCAGCGAGCATCCGAAACTATGGATGGAGCGCTCGGCTCGCTGTACTGACTATACGAATGCTCGCATAGTAACGTGTTACGTTACGACGAAATGCTCCGGCCAGTCTTCACCCTTAGGATATATGGTATTTCTTTACTCATTTTTCATCATATAAAAATGACATGTGCCTTCACCAAGATTTCCCGTGCCCAAGGCACATTTTAAAATACTTATTTCTTCTTCCTACCCTTATCCGTACCCAATGGTGCATAGGGCACTGCATCATATTGACATGTTATCTAGATCGTTACTTACAGGGTAATATTAAATAAATATTGGATTGTAAAATCAGTGATATTTGTTTTCACCAGCCCCCCATGAGAATCGAACCCGGAACTTCCAGAACGGTAGCTGAACCCGCTAACCATTACACCATGGAGACGGATAATTGATTATTTATTTATTTTATTAAATTGGGTCCGCCTCCGTAGTGTAATGGTCAGCACGCTCGGCTAACGTTCTGGAGGTCCCGGGTTCGATTCCCAAGGGGGGTAAAAATAAATATAAGTGATTTTTTCACTGTAATATTTATTCAATATTACCATGGACTGGTACCTGAAGCGGAGGGCTGATCACCTTTCCTTCATAAGTAAAACGATCATGATAACACTGCGTTTATAAGACACAGTGCCCTATGCACCATTGGGGTGCGGATAAGGGTTTTATATTATATATAAAATTATATGAAAGAAAATTGTTTATGACATACAGTCAAATACGATCGTCGAATGATGCGATCTATTTCAGATCTACCCACCTTCATTATCCATTTATGAATATCTCTTTTATGCTTAGTTTCTTTTTTTGATGACTTTGTGGATAGTGGAAGCAGGTTGTATAACTTCATTGCAAAAGTAGGTACTTTTGACCGAAAGAGGTATGTGTTAGATTTGTTTGACGTGTTTCTATGTTTCTGATCTTGTTGTGCTATGTACGTTTCCATAAAATGTGATTAGTGTGCTTTGCTGGGAGGTGCTTTCTTGTGTTATGTGAGAGTAATTCTTAAATGCATATGTAAGGATTGTTTTAGCATATAATTGAATAATTTGTCTCCATTTTGTTTTCTTCTTCTCTTTTTTCTTCGGATTTCTAATTTTCTTTGAACTTTTTCAAAGATATACATACATTTTTACTATTATTAATTTAATACATTTTATATTTGAAGCACTAACTTTGTGATTTTCCATTTTATAATTAAAATTTAACTTTGTTTTAAAATCACTATAATTTTAAAACAATGTTACATTTTAATTATATTATTAATTGACATTAGGGTAGGTTTCATTGTAATATATTAAAACCGAAAAAATCCTTATACGACGAAAAACTCATTTTTTGTTTCATTAAATAAGGATGAAAGTAGACTGAAAATAATTTGAAATTCTATCTCTTAGACGGATGTGCGGCAAAACGATGTATAATGGATGTTCGAATGGTGATAAATGCAAAGAATGCAAGGAAATAATGAAAGAAAATTAGGAAAGGTTTGTTGAGATGGCTTGGGTATGTGAATCGTATGACTGAAGAAAGAACAGCAAAAGAAATTTATGAGAAGAATGAAGTTGGTGATGGAAGCAGAGGAAGATCGAAAAAACTTGATATGATTGAGTATTTCATATACTTGAAAGCCAGGAGTCGGAATAATCGGCGTGTATGTATGAGGAAATGCATGAATGTGGAAGAGGCGAATAATGTTGGCAAACAAAGAGTAGTGTGATTTTTTACTCTCTGCGGAGAAACGGGGTGATGGTAAGTAAGGTTTTTTTTTAATAAATAAAACTCTTTATTGCTTTCATAATATTTTAATCAATCAATAAATCTTATATTTTCCATAGTAAAATATTTACAATACATACATCAATACTGTGAGGGTTCATCGTATAACAATCACATTTTTCTATTTTCTATATTACAATTGAAAAAAGGTTTTAGTCATATGAACATTTTTGACATTTATTTATTTTTAATTATCTAGTTTCTTAACAATATAGGAAAAGCGATGGGATACTTATATACATTTTTAAAAACCATGGTAATCAACAATTTTATATAATATTATATTGACTGTCGATGGAAAGATTATAAAGAAAACATTCAACGTTTATTTGCAAGTACTAGGCTTAATCTATGAGTCGTAGTGTATTTGTTTTCTAATATATTATACAAAGTAAATTTATTAAATAAAAATGTATTATTTTGTTCGTATAAAAAAGGTGCATTCTACACACTTTGAAAAACAGTTTGAGTTAAGACATTTATTAATTTTTATATTATAGATTTAAAAAAATGTATTTCCTTTTTAAGAAAAAAAACTACGCCAGCAATTAAGGGTTAAAACTGTTTTTTTTAACATCACAAAATTCAGTTCTTAAAAATTTATATTATGGCTTGGAGCAAATTCGATTGGGGATAGTTTGAAAATTGTGTTATAATAGAATAATTTTCAAGACAGGGTACGATTAGTATTATAGATTAACCCTTAGCTGATACATCTTCATATTTTTTAAAATTTATTTAATGTAAATTCATACATTTTCTTTTATTACGTATTTTTGTCCTTTTATTTAAATTAAATATTATCCATAAACATGAATTCGCAGTGCTTCGAAACATTTTTCATATTTAAAAAAAATAAAGAATTTAATATATGAACATTTCTAAGTACGCAACGTACTAAAAAAGTACTAGATTAAGTCTAATTCTCTAAAATAGCGTTAAAAAAAATAATAAAAAAATATTGGCCATAAGTAAATAGGGAAATTAACCCAAAAAAACGTTTTGAAAAATAATCATAGAATAATTACAAAACTAAAAAATCACATTTATAGTATTTTGTTGAAGTGAAACTCTTAGGTGGTGATTCGAAAATCAATCATCGGATGAGAATTGAAATTGAAATTTCAAGTACGCGTCACGTTTATCGGGCGCATATCGTTACATAAGAGAGAAGAAAGATATATCGTGGAGAGAAGGAGAAAGAGGACGCCACGGGAGTGGCGCAAAAGAGAGCGATGTATAAACACAACGATACATTTCTAACCCTTTTCCGCACCCAATGGTGCATAGGGCACTGCTTTGTATTGATTGACACAGTGTTATCTTGAACGTTACTCACATGAAGGCAAGGAGGTCACTCCTGCGCTTCGTGAACCAGTCCAAGGTAATATTAAATAAATATTAGAGTGTAAAATCACTAATATTTATTTTCACCCCCCGTGGGAATCGAAACCGGGATCTTCAGTTCGGTAGCTAAACACAATAATAAACGACAATGCTATACAAAGCGATAGAACAAGATAATTTTATTCCGAATTTTGTGTCATTGTATTTCTTTTAACATGCTCTCTCTCTCTATCTCTAACATTTGATCTCTCTTAATTTTTATTTTTCAAAAGGTTTCACATATAAGGGGCTGCATGCGCATATTTTATTTCAACACAATTTTCGGCCTAGTGTAATAATTATAGTATTATTATTATTGGTAAATAAAATCCCCAAAATGAAAGAAACATATTTGGTTTATTGCACGTATTCAATCTTATATATTTATGCTACAAAAAGTACATTACATAAGGAAATTACACAATGGTGGCTACATTTAAACTTTACACAAATACATTATCGTCTAATCTAATTAATTTAAATTTAATCACTGGATACAATTATTCGTTTTAAACGACATTTTACTTATCTTAAAAAAAAAATACCAAGAGTATACTGAGAGGTACTGGCTTCAATGTATCAAACAATTTTACCCGTTCAGACCCACAACGATTTAAAAAGTGATTAAACTTATTAAGAGACATTTAATTGTTTTTACTAAGCATCAAACTAACCTGAATTTTATTTTTTAACATACGTATCCTGTAAATTCTTTAAAATAAAATTCAGTTAATAAATGTAAAAACAGTAAAATTTCGATATGAAAAAAAAATCTTTTTGTGTGAAAATGTAATAAATCAATGCAAATTGTGTCTTTCAACGATCACAAAGATTTTAAAAATTATAATTGAAATATGTACTGATTTTTACATTTTAATATCTCAACATAGATGAAGAAGAATATGCGAACTCACGTGAGATTAATCATTATATCTAGGAGTTCCAAAAATTGAGTAGAGTGGTTGTCAATCATGGGTAGAATTGGTGAATGTTGCACATGTGTAAAGTGATTACTTAACCAACTTATGACAGGTCTTAAACCCTGTAAATATCCAGACTTCTTCATCTATGTTGAAATGTTAAAAATGTAAAAATAACTCCCAACAGATTGTATGAAGTAAGTATTTGGACACACTCAAAATGTGGCAAATATCTATTATGAACTTGTACTTATTTACCATTTAATGAAAATATTATATCATCTCAAACAATACTTGAAAAAAAAAACTATTTAAATAAATCTGGATTGACTGTGAATATAATATTTTTCGATCTTTTTTACCAGTTTATGTACGCTTAAAATGCACAAAAAGTTATAATACCTTAAAGATTTCAAATTTCCTGAAATAAATTTAATTATTTATTATTGTTCACGACCAACGTTTTTCGTGGGGTCCTCAAAGGGTCAAAATACAAGGAATATAATTGATTAAATTAAATCTAAAACATTACAAATATCGCATTAAATTATAAACATCTTCGGAGGATAACTTTGAGTAGGTGTTCTATAATTAAGTATTTGAAATAATACCAGCCTTTTAAAAATCCTTTATCACTATAAACATTATTTTAATAAGTATTTCATAATTTAGTACAAAATTGACAGGCTTTGTAAAGTGATCACGATTGAGTATTGTCGGAATTGCGTTGCTGCAGCAAATGAGAGTGAGCGGATTGGTTTTCAATATGGGCGTTCCTTTTTGTCCTGGATAAAAAAGCTTTAGGACATCCTTCCACTTTACACCTGTACAGTTCAGATCTGTGACAAGTTTCGCAATGATCTTTTAAAGACCCGAGATCTTTTAATCTCAAAGGACAGTTTCTGCATGGGAACTTTCCCTCGTGATCAGGGTTAGGAGCTTCGTCTTCTATGCAATAGATGATCGAAGGGTTGCTCTGGGGGGATGGAGGACAACTCTCTACATGACTGTGAGATTTTGGCGAAGAGTTGGAGTGAGGAGATTCTGAACCAGAGTATCCCTTTTTGTAACCTCCGTTCATCTCAGGCGGTATCAATCCAAAAGGCAATCCGGGAAATCCTGGTAACATCCCGAAATGAGGTAGCATGAAATGCGGAGGTGGCGGAAGATCACGACCATTTATCATCTGCTCGGTCAAGCTCGATAAGGGATGAGGTTTCAGCTTCTCGAAATTCAAGGGATTATTCGAATTCAAATCTTCAGACTTGGGGGGTAAGTTTTTCAAGGCATCTAACGGGGAAAAATCGGCGCCGAATGAATCAGGAAAAGGTAACCTGTGACCTTCCGCATACAGCCGGGCAAGGAATTCGGAATGAAGTTGAGGATTCGCCAGTAGAGAAGCGAGGGGATACTTGTCCATGAAGAGCGGAGGTTTGTCGGATGAAGAAGTAGATAAAAGCTTCCGATGAAGGTTGAGATTAGCGCTATGTCTGTCTCTACTTCTCTTGGATGGAAAGGCCGCGTTGCATCCATCGACGTTGCATTTATGCATGAGCTTCAAGTGCACATTCTGATAGTGCGTTTTTACGCCAAAGTGGTTTTGGAATATTTTTCCGCAGGCGGTGCATTTTCTAGGATTGTCTTTGTCTATGGGAACGTCCATTGTGCTTATAAAGACCCCGTTATCGAAATGGCCATAAATTTCGTTTTGACTATCGTCGGAGTTTCCGTCGCTCATGCTATCTAAGGAGGAGGAACGAGATCTCGCGGGACTAGTAGACACGTCGTTAACAGAATACCCCATGTTTGGAAAACTGTTTAAAATTCCACTAGCTTTTGGACCAGTCTTGCAAGGGATATCGCCGAAATCTGCCTGAGAAAGGGTCTCTAGTTTTCGTAAAGCATTTTCTGAATCGACAATATCATCTTCAGTATCTATTGGTTTAGACTTGGATAAATTGGTAATTTCTGAAATAGGTTCATTTTTCAGGAAAGGTGGAGTAATTTGTAGTATGTCTGAAATTTCTTCTACTTTTTTTTCATTCGCATTCAAATCTTGATTACACGGCGGAGCTTTCTTCAAGGATAAATTTTCTATGTCATCTTGAAAATTATTTTTTTTATTATCTTGTTCGATAGGTTCTGATTTGACGGAAGCTTTATAAACATTTTCTTCAATAGGTTTATCGGGAGGACTAGGTGATTCTACTTTAACTCGTTTCAAATCTAAAACTTTTTCATTTAGTCCAATATCTAAAGGAATTTTTATGTCATCTCCACTATCATTATCGGACATGTGATCTGTCATGTGAGATGTGGGTATTGCACACCTGATAGGATTTTGATTTTTTCTCTTTCTTTTACTCGCTATTAAAGGATAGATATCTTCCTTTACATTCGGTGATTCGCGTACATTCGTTAAGTCATCACGATTATCTATACTACTAACGTTCGTTATTTCATCTTCCGCGTCAGATAACGACTTTTTGCGTTTTTCTGGCATGCTAAAATCTTCAGGTTCATCGGATAAATTTTCTAATGTTTCCGGTTTTAAATCTTCTTTTGGATCATCGACGTGATTGATATGATCAACAGGATCGACGGGATCTATTGGATCTGTATCGTCGTCATCGTCGTCTCCTGCTACTACTACTATGCCATCGTCTTCATCATCGCCATCATCGTCAGCATGGTCATACTCTGCACCCGATGACGTTAATGCCATAGCTTCTTCATGCGCTTGACTTTGAAGAAGACGAGCTCTTTCGTATCTCTGCTGGAAGCTTAAATCTAGGTTGTGCTTAAAGTCTATAGACTGTGGTAATCCAGAATGATGATTTCGCATTTCTGGAGGAGGAGTCAAAAGCGGGAAACTTCCAAACGGATTCAATGACCCCAGAGCGCCTGGATTCGGTAATCCGAGTCCGGCCGCATGAGGTGGGATAAGCACCGGATGCGATTGAGAACTTCGACCATCGTGAGGAGAAATTTTTCTTCGTAAGTGAGGGGAGTGAAGCTTAGGATTAGGATTAGCACTATGCCTATTTCGGGATCTTCTAGAGCTAAACATCATACTACATCCTTCTACAGTACACTTGTGCATTTCTCTAAGGTGGACAGCTGAGAAATGTATTTTCAGCGCTCCTTTATCACAAAAAGTTTTTAAGCACACGTTACACTGCACTCTCTTTTTCCCAGTAGCCGGATTAATAAAATGTGTCCCAAGGTTTAAAGGGAGTTGAGATGAACCCCAATGTCTTTTTGTAGGAGTTAGTGGTTTGGATGTCACTGTGGATCTACTTATACGGGGTGCTTTTGGAACGGCGTCTTTACTTAGGTTCAGAGCGTTGTCATCATCTTCCGATGGACCATCTTCGGAACCTAAATCACTGCTTCCAGTGATGCTCATGAAGTCGGACGCTGATGCTGATGGTGACTTACGCCCAGTAGATGTTACCAAACCTGGGAAAGATGCCGCTAAACTTGCTGCAGCCAGAGAATTACCCGCCGCAGCTGCTGCCATGACTGCTGAATGATGATTGAACGTGTTACTCAAAGACATGGCCATCGAAGATGGCGGCATTGGAACCGGAGGGGGTAGATGTAGCATAGGATTTCCCATATTAAGATTCATCAAATTATGCCCACTATCAGACGATGCATCGGATGTGCGTCTCTTTCTTTGATAGTGACTGTTGTTGACATCCGGACTCATTTGCTGCGAATGAGAGTTCGTGAATGGGCTCAGACTGGATCCCATTTTCCGGAAATCGAAGGGTTGCATGTTTTGCAAGCGGTTCAAAGGTGACCCACTCATACTCAGGGGATGTTGAGATGGATTCGTCATCGATGCTTTGGAGTTGTTGAAGTGTCTTTGAGGAGTCAAAGAGTGTGAAGAAACAGGAGGCCGCGGCGCTTGAGGGCTCGGCAGTTGCACGGGGGATGATTGTCTTCTACTAGGAGAACTATGTTTAGCGGATTCGATTTGAGCTCTTCTCTTTTCTTGTTGGTGCTTTTGATTTCTTTCGTGGTACTTCTGCTCTTGGAGTTTTTCCTGCTCGTACTTTTGGTCTCTGAAGTACTTGAAGGCGTCCAGGTCTGGAGGGTAGCCGAGGTAGGACCTGAAGCCGTGCAGCGCCTGCTGCCGATGTTCGGCCAGCTTCCTGAACTCGGCCTCGAGTTGCAGCTGGTGCAGCAGGCGCGGGTCGGGCGGGCCGGGAGGGGGCAGGGGGCCCAGAGGAGGCATGCCCGCCCCCGCACCCGCCCTTCCCCGCAGCAGATCCCTCACTACGAGCGGCCCGTCAGGGCGGCAGTACCCCAGGCGGTCCAGCCCGCCGTTCTGTGATTCCTGGAATAATAAAAAATAAAACGTTAATTAAATGTACTAAACCTCAATTTTCAATTTATTATTTTTGAACAAAAAATACAAATGGCACTCTATGATGTTATTTTGAATATTGAAAGCATTAACTTTGTGGATCATATTGATATATTATCTTGAGAAATAAAAAGACTTTGTTTTTTGATCCACTCACATTTTTATTAACAACCATCTAGTTTCGGCAACAACCTGTTGCCCTCTTCAGGGTTCAATTTATAAATTAATATAACCAACTAGTTTCGGCAACAGCTAGTTGCCGAAACTAGTTGGTTGTTAATAAAAAGTGATTGGATCAAAAAACAAAGTCTATTTATTTCTCTGTGATGTTCTTTAAAATTGACCCTCTGGATGATTGCACAAATTCAGAAGATGATCCTATTTTATAAATTTGATCAACTCGCACATTGACTCGCATAAATTGTTGGAACATATATATTTTAGAGTTCCCAGTCGAATCATCAGGGCAACTGACACCTTAGCGCTTCGAACGAGTAGACCAAACTCTAAACAAAGTTCGTATTTTTATCGTTCATCAAAATTGATTAACGATTAAAATAGGGAATTTGTTATGTTCAACACTAACATTGTAAGTCGACATTGATATCGTGGTGTGTCCTTCGTTTCGTACAATTTGTCTTTGACTTACGTTTGATCTTTCCCCTTTCCCCATTTTCCTCCCTCCCGTCCATCTTCCAGGTATTTTACAAATTTACAAATGTGGAATTTTGTAATCGAAACAGTAGAAGTATCTATTTCGTAATACTCGTATATATGAATAATTTTATGAAACTGTTAAATTCAAGAATAAAAGAAAATAAATTTTAAGTTTTGTACTGTCATTTCTTGGTGCAACTGCATTTTATAGAATAAAATAACAACTATGTATTTTTTTCCACATTAATTTTATTTGACCAGCAAACGAGATTCAGACTGGTGATGTCGGTTATCCGTCTGATGATGTCGGTTAAAACGAAGCCCGGTTGCTGGTCAAATAAAATTCATGTGGAAAAAATTACATACATTCAATAAAAATAAAAATAAAACGACCCCGCTTGTCCAACTATCCCAACCTCTATCTATTTAATCCGGAAATATCTGCGGTTATCATTTAAGAACAATGAGATGTAATAAATAAAATTCGTCAAATTAGTTAAACATCCGTCTGCGCAAACGTATAATTTACGAAATAATTTATTAGGAACCTGCTCTACCACCATAGGTTTGAATAAAAATTACAAGTTCATACAAAAAAATCTTTAATATATTTTTTTAGAGTTATTTTTAAGGCACAATCTAGGCTAACTACGAATTATCCCATAAGTCATATTCGAGTCTCTCCCACGCAATTCGAGTCCGGATTAACGGATTATCGTTAGTGATATTGTTGTTTATGTAATGACAATCATTACAAATGGCTTTGCATGTATCTCCATAATTGAACAAAAAAAAAGAAGAAAAAAAAAAACAATTTCACGCTTTTTGCTTTAGCTATGAATATTTTCGAGTCAAGCAAGATTACATTTTTGTGGTGCCATTGAATCCAATGAATATATTACCGAAATTTATACAGTTATTTTTTATTAAAAAAGAAATAATTATAGGTTTTTTGTTGGAATAAAGGGTGATCCCTCCATAAAAAGGGTGATCCGCTGTTATGTCTGTTATGTGATAACAACCGTGGCATTCTTCTAAGCGTTCCTGGAAAAATTCTGCCAAGAACCAACAACCCATAATGCTTGTCCTCAGAGAAAATCAAGTTTTCAACAGGCAGGGCGTGTGCTGACCATAAAATAGCTTACGATGCCTTTTACAGCAAAGTAACGAATTATACTGCACCCTTGCTTGCTGTTTTGTAGACTATGAGAAAGCTTTCGACAGCCCGCACAGGTGTTCTCTTTGGAATACCATAGAAGCAGACGGAGTTCCTGTCAAAAATATAGCCATCAACAGGGCGCTTCATAACAGCGAATCATGCGTTAGAATAGATGATGTGTCCAGTGAACCATTTGAGGTCTCTACTGGGGTAAAGCAAGGCTGTGTACTAGCCCCGTTTCTCTTCATCATCATGTTCGACTTCATCCTACGAATGTCAATCCCACCGGATCGAGGAATTGCAGAGAGTCCTGCTCAGAAACTATGTGATTTAGAAAACCAAGCGGGGTTTCTACGTGGCAGGGCGTGTGCTGGCCATATACACAGTTTACGATGCCTTTTACAGTAAAGTAACGAATGGAACTGCACCCTTGCCTGCTGTTTTGTAGACTATTTTGCCAATTGTATATATATATATATATATATATATATATATATATATATATATATATATATATATATATATATATATATATATATATATATATATATATATATATAATATATATATTTATATATTTATAATATATATATATATATATATATATATATATATATATATATATATATATATATATATATATATATATATATATATATATGTTTATATATATATATGTTTATATATATATATATATATATATATATATATATATATATATATATATATATATATATATATATATATATATATATATATATTTATATATATTATAGTCGTACAGAAGAAAGTGACCAACTACCAAAACGTAAAATGTTCAGGAGGGCCATTTAAGTCACTTTTGCTTGGCAAGAAAATAAACATCAATGCAGTTAGTCATTTTTACTAAGTCAATATATTATTCTTCCAAGTTTAAAATCCTTTGGGATTTTTTCAGGTCAATATTAAGCTAGTAAGATAGCAAATAGTCAATGATCACTTTTTTGTAAAACAATGCACTTGGTCACTCTCCTGTATGACTACGATATATAAATACATGTTTAAGTGGTGTATTGATATTTCGGATTTTTATTGTAAGTATTGATGTTGCAGAACCTTATAAGTAGTTTTATGTGTAGAGCATGTTCCTAGTGGAAATAGCTCATTATGCTGCCTTTACAACGATGTTGAATGGCAGCACACGAGGTGACCTTTGGTGTTTGACGTCCTTGTGCCACGTATATATTTAAGGCAACACATCCAAATCGCAGCCCGAATGGCTGTGGGCGATCCGTTGACAGAATAATGAAATACATTACAGTGATCTTTGTTTCATTTGATTATAATTAATGATGCGTTTTACAAATGTTTGTTTCGTCTCGGAGCGAATATGATTTTTCCCGCCGCCGAGTGCCTGATGTAACAGCCGACATCAAGGCGAGTGGATTGGCCGCGGGGCGTCGAGAGACAAAATTTGGATGTAGCGTAATAATATTACAATTTGCAGTTGACCGTTCCTACGAAATATTCCACTCGGGGCTATCTCTAATATTGGGCCGGTCCGCGGGACCGTGAGTACCTACCGGGAGATCCGAGGGAGACCACTAGAAAAGGTTCACGAGCTATTTATCCCAGTACATCGTAATAAGCAAAAAGTTCGAGTTTTCCAATCAAAATGAATAGATAAGTAACTCATCGGTAATGTAGGTACCGTAGAACGGGGCTACTTAAACATTGATGTGTTACTTGAGCCCAGTACGAAAAAAAAGATCTGTATTTGGTCTACAATAATGAACGTATCGACACGATTCATTGTTTCCCTGACAGGTGATACTTATTATCACGATACGTTCATTATTGTAGACTGAATACCGATTTAAATTTTTTTTTGTACTGGGCTCAAGTAACACATCAAAGTTCAAGTAGCCCCGTTCTACGGTACTATTGACTTTGCTAATATTACCATCAAATTACTTTCAGCTCCCGAAAGACCTTCAAAATAAATGTCTTTCATGATTATTCAATATCTCATAATGCACCATTAGATTTTTTGGTGCTACTTTATGTTGAACTATTATGTGTGTTGAATTCTTTCACAAAAACTCGACACTGGATAGAACACTCAAGAAGGATGAAAAGCCATTAAAAATAAGAATAAAAAGAATCATTTCACGTAGGTACTAGGAAAACTCAACATCGAATCAACATTTTTTGGCTAGTCATTTTATTACATAGATTGTGTATAAAATCAATTGAAGACAATTGTTTAAACAATTTTATCATTAACGTGTACGTTTAAATGAAAAGTATCTACCTATATAAAACCCTTATCCGCACCCAATGGTGCATAAGGCACTGCGTCATATAAACGTAGTGTTATCTTGATCGTTTACACATGAAGGAAAGGTGATCAGACCTCCGCTTCAAGTACCAGTCCAGGGTTATATATATAATATTAAATAAATATTACAGTGAAATATCACTTACATTTATTTTACCCCCCTTGGGAATCGAACCCGGGACCTCCAGAACGGTAGTCGAGCGTGCTGACCATTACACTACGGAGGCGGACAAAAATATATATTTACCTACGTAAAAATATATATTGTAACGCTTTAGTTATTACTAATAATATATATTTGATACTCTGGAATGGCACATAAAACGTAGGACTGATCACAAAGATTTCACGTAATTCATAATCAATTTAATATTGCCTTTTTCGATGAATTGTCTTTTACATGTCGGGAAAAAAATGGTTGAAGATGAAGGCATAATAGTGTAAAATGAATAAAATGGGTAGGTACAGAAAACCACCCTACAAGAAATTATGTGTGTTTTTTTGGTGGACGTCCGCAATTTGAATAAAAAAGGTAATTGTTATAAATCATATATAACACCACCAGCAAAACAGATTTATTGACTATATTTATAATGTATTTATTCATAGATCCATGGCCAGTATTATTTTACTTTAGGACGTGTGAATTTTACTTTCTAATAAGGATAAACGATCTACTCCCGCGGCGATATCTTTATAAGCAATTATTATTTCAATGAACTTGCTTATTCCATACAAAAATTATTGCATTTATGCAGCTGAATAAAAAAATATGAGCAAGGAACTCATTATGCACTAGAAAAAAATCGTACGTCGAAAATCGATTTTAATGACGTATCGTGAGTGGTTACTCTAAATATTAAAACAATTTAAGTAGATACCTTCAAATCAAATATATAGGAAGGACATTTTGAGTGTGTCTCAATACTAGTTTACAAATCTGGATTATCTCCAATTAAAACTAACTAACTTACCATCACGCCGCTTCCCCGCAGGGGTAGGCAGAGAGAATCGAACGCCACACCACTCTGTCTTTGCAAACATTCTTTGCCTCTTCTACATTCATGCATCTCCTCATACATACCCGACGATTATTACGACTCCTGACCCGGCCGCTTTCAAGTATTTGACATACCTGATTGTGCCAAGTTTTCTTCGGTCGTCCTCTGCTTCTTTTTCCAACTACATTCGCCTCATAAATTTGTTTAACCGTTCTTTTTTCACTCATACGCTCCACATGTCCAAACCATCTCAACACACCTTTCTTAATTTTATCGATAATGCTTATCTCAGCCTTACATTCTTTCCTTATTTCATCATTCGAACATCTATCAACCATCGTTTTGCCGCACATTCATCTGAGGGATCACATTTCGACTGCATTCAGTCTGCTTTCATCCTTCTTTTGCCAACTGCATGCTTCGCTTCCATACATATCTCAAATTAGGAGTTATTAAAAAAATTAACTGGATAAATTAAAAGCTTGAATAAATTGAAAATCGTGTTTTCCAGCGTTTCTCGAGTATGTCAATATAATCCAGGATTCGGACGTCACATATATATCAATGGAAAGAACACACATCTCACCATAGATGTCTCTCGTGAAGTTCTACTGAATTCAAATACAATGTTTCGAGATTAAAAAATATATAAAGAAGTTCCAAGAATTTGAGTAGTGTGGTTGTCGATCATGGGTAGAATTGGTGTATGTAACACGTTTGTAAAGTGATCACTCAAACCAGCCTATGACGGTCGTAAGCCCAAATGCCCAGGCTTTCATATTCTTCTTCATCTATGTTGAGATGTCATAAAATAATATAAATATTGGATAATTAACCGGATCCACTCGGCTCGCATAACCGTATGTGTTTTAATAAAACATGCCCCATACGCGGCTGACATAACCGTATGTGTTTTTACTTTGCCCCAAGTTTCGAACCTCAGTTCAACTTTGAGGGATTTTTTCATGGTGTGGAACAATGAATAAAATAATACGTCAATCCTTGGCCTTATGACATCTGTTGAAATATCTGACTAATAATTTGTAACATCACAAGGATAAATAAAAGAACAGATCCCTGATTTTTCTTGCGGTCGGTAATTAGTTCGCGCCTTAAAATCGATAGTCTGGTCACTCAGCGTGTCTAATTTTTTTTAACATAATTTTTTAAATGTTTGCTTGTTAAAATTTATCGCAATAATACAACGAGATTTCCACGTTAAAGCTATCAAGCAAATGTGAATATAATAACTAAAATGGCCTTGCTCATACTAATTGTTAAATAAATATTTGTTGGTTTCAAAAGACACCTTTCCCGTGTTAAGAATACCTTACTAAGACCATTTGGTCCAGATATCCGCTCACTCCTTTCAAGAACGTCATAAATCAAAAATCGTCAATTTTTAGTGGTGCATGTTTTCGGAATGCCCAGAAAATGTACTATATGCCAGCAAAAGCGGCATATTTTTAACTTAATATTTACACGCTACAGGGCAGAAAGTGTTGTTTTTGCATTTTGAAGAAAAGGTATAGTTTAATTATTTTTTTTAAATAAACAAAATATTTTTCAAATGGAGAAAAAACCTTCTGGTTTAACCTAAAAAGATCTGTTGCACAGTTAAAAGTTCAATAAGTGGCTTGATATTTATTTTTAATAAATTGTATTATATTTTTAAACTTTAAAAACGATCTCCTGAAAAATCAAGTTTTTTGATTTTTGACGTTCTTGAAAGGAGTGAGCGATATGTCAAATATCACATACTGAGGTCTGATTTTAATATCCGATGAAAATGAAAAATCAAATGTTCCTAGTATTCACAGCATTTTGAGTGTTTCCAAAAACTTTTTCACAATTTAAAGGCAGTGTTGGGATTCAACAGGTTCGCACCGGTTCTAGCGAACCGGTGCCAATTTTTTTTTAGAGTTCGCCGAACCGGTCCTTAACCCTTTGTTGTCACACAATATTCCGATTGAGATCATGTATCGGAGCATTGAACCTCACGAAGAGAAAAAATATTGGAAAGTTAGCAGGTAGATAAGCACGCTAACCATTACACCACGGAGGCGGACATTATGACATCATTTGGATATCATTAGTCTACATATAATAAGTGTACATTTGACCTGAAGATGGAATGGTTAATCCGAAATCGGTGAATGATAAAGTGTTAAAAAAAAACATTTTGCAGAAAATATGCTAATTTTGTGAGATTTTTTCGTCTCTGAGTAAAATCTCACAAAATTTTGAAGTATGAGTCCGAAACAGCGTGTGGTTATGTCCAGACGTGTATAATCGATATCAAATTGCGAGATTTATATCAATCGGTCTCCAGCACGCAATGTGCCGATTGTATCCGATTACAATCGTCATAATGACGTCACGGCTGCGTTTCGACAATTCGGTAGCCGCTGTGGGTGCCAATTATTTATGCTAAATTTCACCTTCAAATTTGGAACTGTGTGCATTATCCAAAGGGTATTCTTTATTCAAATCCCAAAGAGCGGCGATAAAATATTTTACAGGAAAAATACGGGGTGAGTTGTATAATTTTTAAATCGAAGATGTGTTAGTACTTAACTGGTACCTACTTATTATAATAATTATATATTTATTAAATATTAAATATTAAAATCTTACAATGATTCTTAGAGTCAACTAAATTGTATTTTATTAATAAAAATACATAAAAGTAAAAATTGTGACAATTTGTGAATTTTCAACTTCGAATAGATATTTTTAGAATTTCACCTGAAAAGTGAAGAGAAAATATAATAATTGAACATTTTAATAAATTTAAATAAATAATAATTATAACATCTTTCTATTTTATTTAATACGTATAAATGTATATTATATGATTTTTTGGAAATCACTTTTTGACATACATACCTGTTTAAATGACGTTTACATCGCGTACCTTTTAAAATAACCGAATCTTTTTAAATCTAGGTAAGTACGAAGTACCTACTAGGCACCCAAATTGTCAGCCATCCATTACTTAAATATAATATTACGGGCTTAAACGAATGGGAGCATAGGGTGAGTCGAAAGAATCTGTCAATTATTTTCACATTATAATTTAGTCCCTATTTTTTTTTAGTAAATTGCCATTCTTAGAAAAGACACTTGACTATGCTAGAATGATGTATTTTAGTGGTAAAAAAACGTTTATCTGTGACGTGTCATTATGTACCTACATTCAAGCCATATGTTCATGACATGCGTTTAACCCGTATATGGTATATAAAATAATTATGATAGGAAGGAATTTTTAAATTGTAATACAAAATAATATTTTATTCCTAGAAGAGATTAAAAAAAACTAATATCAAGCTTTTCTCGGTACAAAATGAACAATTTTGATATGTAGGTTATTCTAGCCAATCAGAGTGCTCCGTGTATCCGCTTAGGATATAGTTCTATACGCAGAACGTAATAATTTATTTTATCAAATCATACCATATTATTTCTCGATTTTCTGTTTTTTTTTTCATTTCATAATTGAGTTTTATACCATAAGTCAACTAGTATTTTTTTTCAGTATTCAAGCATATAAATGTCTCGATATCTATAAAATGGGAATAAGGATGTGCATAACTATTTAATATTTTTAAAACAATCTAGTTTATAACCATTTTCTTTCGTTTTACGCCTGATTGAAAAGGTTTTAAAAGGGCTTTACATCTTATTTACTTTGAGCCTTATTATAGAGCGTTATTCAAATATGGCACACTTTGAGCCTTATTATTGTCCACCTCCATAGTGTAATGGTCAAAACGCTCGACTACCGTTCTGGAGGTCTCGGGATCGATTACTAGGGGGGGGGGTGGGGAGGGTCAAATGAATAAGTGATTTTTTCACTGTAATATTTTTTCAATATTACCATGGACTGTTTCCTTCATGTGTTAATGATCAAGATAACACTGTATTTATATGATGCAGTACCCTATGCACCATTGGGGTGCGGATAAGGGTTAGAAGAAGAATTCAAATATGGCACGTAGATTTTTACTGCCATTTGAGTTATTAATCATTTATTATATTGTATTAAATGTTTGTCATTTTCTGCCTACTATTCTCGTATATGGTGGCAGGTGAAATGATCTAACCTTCACTCGCCTGTCCCACATGCCAACATATGCACAGAAACAAAGGGTTAGAGGATTGACCCAGACATGCATTTACGGCAAATGATACAATTTAAGCATTTCTAGCACTAACAGGTGCAGTCCCGTGTTATTAGTGTAATTTGGAGGTCTCGTCTTGTGTGCCGTTGGAAATAATGTCCCTCGCGTGGGTACCGTCTGTGTTTATACAAAACGGAATTAAACGAACGATTATTGGGGACTATAATTTTCGATAGAAAAAGGATGGAAAGAGTTTTGATTTGTCAGTGCTGGCTGTTGGCATCACAACCCACCCTAATGCGCTCGGTTTTTCGGCCGTTGTTAAAATATTATTTGAAAAAAAAAACTCAATATTAAACTGATAAAAAAAACATAACTTACTATTTTATTTTATTATAAGTATATTGAAAAGCTGAAATATTTCAGCCTTTTAAAATATATAATAACAACGATTCTAGCGAAATACGAAATTGTATTTTTATTGCAATTATTGATTGAATTTTTTTAAAGATATAACTATCACTCCAATCTCCATAGGTGTAGGCAGAGAGAACAGAACGCTACCCAATCTTCTGTCTTTGCACACAATCTTCACTACTTCCACATTCATACATCTTCTCATATGTTACATACACGCCAATTATTACGACTCCTGACCTGACCACTTTCAATTTTATTTGAAGTACTTGATCATGCCAAATTTCCCTCCTCAAAAATATATTTTTTTTATTATTATTATGCTTATGGATTGCATTAATGTTAATTAACTTCAAAAAAAGTCAATACAATGATCAATTTTAATTTTCAGTTTTACTTAGTGAATACCACTTTTTCCTAAAATCTATTGTGACACGTGTGTTGACGCATTCCGTATCATTTGTTTGAAAATGATACGGAATGCGCCGAAAAACGTGTCACAATAGATTTTAACAAATATTGGTATGTATTAATTAAAAGTAAAATAAAAAATGGACAGATTTTACCACAAAGTGACTACCGAATCAATTCATGAAAAAAAATTCAAGGTTAAAACAAGTTTTTTTCGGAAGGAATTAAAATCAGGATTCAAAAACTGGCCCGAGGTGGACACTGTAATTTTGAAATTACCATGGCTTCAAATCCTTCAATTTCATACTAATCGGAAAAGTTTATAGTCGTTTATTATATCAAATTTATAATGGTCGCGGCTTTATAGGGAGACAAGAGGTGCCATTACCATAATGACGAGTGGTCCTCCTCCGAAGGATTAGCTATCATTTGGGGATATCAAATTTGGATTTAGGATAAGTGTTTTGTCAAGCGACGGGCCACTCTCGCAGAGGACACGGCTTGTACCCAAATAAATTGGCCAAAATTAAACTAATTTTATGATACTTAATACTCATCATCCGCGTTTATATTTATAGTGAAAAAAAACACCGCTTTTCCAAAGATAATACTCGTATTTATATCATTTTATAAATGTAATGGCCGCAATGGAATATTTTCACAAACAAAATAATTATTTTTAATTTAAATTTCACATGGTAAACTCCACTGTTTCTAAACATCTATTGTGACATGTATTTCGATGCATTCCACATCATCTTCAAACACTGAAGAATGCAATTTTCAAACAACAGTGTTTGAAAATGATGGAATGCATCGAAACGCGTGTCAAAATAGATTTTAAGAAAAAGTGGTATTTATACCACATAAAACTTAAAAGAAAAATGGATAGATATTATGCCACAAAGTGACAGTCGAATCAATAAATTAAAATAATTATGTCTGAATGCTGACGGTAATTCCTTTTACAACTATTTACAGGATTTAATTGGGGAAAAAAAAAATTATGGAAAATATTTAGCAAATTAATGCGTCTTTTTTTTCTAAAGATCATCTTACTTTTACTGTTTTTAACTACTGATGGTAGCATTCCACGCTATCGGTCCCGCAACAACAGAGGCGCGCTCGCCAAATTTAGTGCGCTGATTGCGAGCTGGTAATATAATTTTTCCTATAGCATTTGTAGCCGATCGAGGAGTGTGATGACATCTACAAATTCGTCTGGAATTCACAGCTGTTTTTCGGACACTCAAGAGCTGTGTTGATATATATATATATATGAGCAGACAGAATTTAAATATATGAAGCAGACAGAAGGCAAAATAGAGAGTCAACGAGGTGTGGGCAGAAGGCAGATCTCCTGGCTCCGGAATATATGAGATTGGACGGGGATCAGACGTGGTTAAGTGCTGCCCAAGACAAGGATAATTACTCTCAAGTGATAGTCGACGTCAGAGGGACTTGACATGACACACACAGAAGAAGAAGAAGACAGAGAGAGATTATACACTACCCTTTCGGGAAAGCGTAACCGTTGCTATTAGTGATGTAGTGGAGTGATGTGACTGAATGTAGCAACTGTAAAAATCAGTCTAGCTGCAGCCTTTAACACTGATTGTAGTCGAGTCATTTATTTATTGTTTGGTAGACCCGTGTATCTTCTTCTTCTTCTAACCCTTATCCGCATCCGCTGGTGCATAGGGCACTGCATCATTTAAACGCAGTGTTATCTTGATCGTTAAAACATGAAGGAAAGGTGATCAGCCCTCCGCTTCAGGTACCAGTCCAGGGTAATATTAAATAAATATTAATGTGAAAAAATCACTTATATTTATTTGACTCCCCCCCACTTAGGAATCGAACCCGGGACCTCCAGTACGGTAGCCGAGCGTGCTGACCATTACACTACGGAGGCGGACCCGTGTATACATAGTCTTTATTTGACCTGATGATGGAATGATTATTCCGAAACCGGTTATTCATGAAGTAGTGTTTTTAATTGGTATTACGCAAAGTGAACGATGAATAAGAGGAGTGTGTTATATAACAATACCACAAAGTTAACAATGATTTTAACATACAAAATACACTAACTAACCAAGTTGCGAGTGTTTTTGCCTAGAATTTTCACTCATGAATTACTAGGTAAATCCACTCACGAGTAGGCGTAGGCTATGAAACTTATAATGTTGAAGCCTGGGTAGGGACATGATGAACGGTGTTGCATAAGTCGTAGCTAGATTTCAGAGTCACTTGGACGTTAGGTAATTAAAAAAAAACTAACCAAGTTACCTGCGCATCTCAAATGAGCCAGATAAAAAAATCAAGAGTTCTTTTTCGTTGCCTGTTTATTTGAATGAATGAAACTAAATTACAAGTTTGGGTGAATTAAACCATTATAAAACAAAAGAAAAGATAGCCGTCCAGAAGGTAGTGATTACGAGGAAGCGGTGGGGTGGGTATTTGGGAGTTCGCGTTGTTAATTCTGCACCGGGCCTGGGACGTATCTAAGTGATAGTTATAAATATCTTTGAAAAGGTTGCGTGCCGGCGCTTGCAATAGTCGGGCGATATGTATCTATTTTCTGCACGCACCCCTGCGTGACCCCGACTAGGGGTACGCAATCTTTTGTTTACGAACTGCATTAAAAAAAAACAGATGATTTATCTTATGTTATGTACAACATTTTGAGTGTGTCCAAACACTTGTTCACAAAATCTGGATTATCTCCAATTACAGGAGTTACCTTCACATTATTTTTTGACATCTCATCAAAGACGAAGAAGAATATGGAAGTCTGGGAATTTACGGGGCTGACGACTGTCATAGGCTGGTTTAAGTGATCACTTTACACAAGTATAACATTCACCAATTCTACCCATTATTGACAACTACACTACTCGAATTCTCGGAAGTTCTATATATATGAACCAATTTAGAAACCTTGTTCTTGAATCACTAGAACTTCACTAGAGACATCTATTGGTGAGATGTAAAGAAGCTTTTTACTAAGCAGAAACTCTTATATTAGTATGTGAGGTCCGAATCCTGGATTATAATCACACATATGAAAAACGCCAGAAATACCATTTTCATTTTATTATTTAAGCTTTTAATTTGACCAGATAATTTATTTACAACATTATACAATAATTTATTTGTTATAAATAAATTATCTGGTCAAATTATAAGCTTTAATAATAAAAATGAAAATTGTATTTTCTGGCGTTAATGTACATACATGCATGACATGGTCTGTACAAATATAGGTTTAGGTACTTCCCCACTGTGATCTGCAGATACATTCGATTTAGGTAACTAACATAACTTACTCTACCGTACTGGAGGTCTCGGGTTCGATTCCCAGGGGGTGGGGTCAAGTAAATATAGGTGATTTTTCATTCTAATATTTATGCAAAATGACCCTGGACTGGTTAAGTGAAATGGCTGTAAAGCGGAGGGTTGATCGCGGTTCCTTCATATGTTGATGATCAAGATAATACTGCGATTATATGATGCAGTACCCTATGCGTCATCGGGTGCAGATAAGGATTTGAAGACAGGTAAAACATGTTTTAAAAAAAAAAAATATATATATTTTGACCTCAAATGGCAGCGCCATCTGTTAAAAGTATAAATAATGAACGTAATAAATTTTAAATTACAGCTTTTAATACCCACGAAAATAACATCCTCATCAGTGATGGTAGGTAGGTATGTTTCATAAGGAAAATCGGTCAGTAAAGAGTTAAAAACATCACAGATCTCAAAATCACATGTCTGAATTCTTCGACATAGCGACAAAATTGCCCCACTTAACTTAATGTCGACATTTTATCATATTTGTGAGGGTGATTATTATCATACACCCAAATTATCATTAAAGCATGCTTTGGACCTTAGTTTTACAAAGTTGTATGATTTTATACACGGGGCAGGGATGGTCCTGTGTCGCTCTAATAGCATAATTATTGTGGCTTGACAAGAGGTGTGTATGAAAATGTAATCAAATTACGCGCATCAGATTACGGGCATCAACAGATCCGGATTCAGAAAAAAAAAACAATGAAAAAAATATAAAATTGTAAAAAAAAACACTTGTTTTTTTCCGCTTGAGTTTATTTTATTATAACGACTAGTTTCGGAAGGTATGCTTCCATCTTCAGGTCTTAATATAAACTAAAGCATAGTTCTATAAATAGGGAGGAGGGGTTAGTCAAGGGGGTGACTAAGTTGACTAAACCCCCTCTCCCTAACTTACCCCACTCCTTATTTATAGAAATATGCTATAGTTTATATTTAGACCTGAAGACGGAAGCATAGCTTCCGAAACTAGTTGTTGTAATAAAATAAACTCAAGTAGAAAAAAACACGTGTTTTTCTTTTACAATTTCATCATGTCTTAGCACAAAGTGAATTCCGAAACATTAAATAAAATTTAAAAAATATTATTTTCGTAGCAATACCTACGAGTATGTTTGCATTGTATAATTTTTTTAAAGAATCTTTATTGGATATTTTTTTTTAGAATGAGAGAAGTTTTTTTAAAATTTTTAACTCTACACCTTTCAATAACTCTTTTTTTTCAAAACTATACAATTATTTCGAAGAAAAACATATTTTTTCAATGCAAAAAAATCGTAAAATGTTACCTTGATTAGAGAAAATTAAGTTGCGACTTAACGAATGTTGGAATTAGTTATATTTTAGAGGTACATAATCCATATATAAGTAAAAATGTAAACGGTGGTTCGTTCAAAATATTAAATCTCCTCAAGATATTCACCGATTCCCTTGAAAAATTGTTCTAACGTAGCATACGAATACGCGCGTGCTTCTTTTTATCCCTTTGATAAATGCTTTCACCTGGGAAAACATTTTTTTGCGTAATCACAAATATTTCATGTTTTATTTGTAGAGTATTTTAAATCCAATATTCATACCGAGTAAAAAAATAATTTATTCCCGAATTCCGTTGAAAAGTAATGAATGCGCTCCTGTCTCCTTATGGCGGAATGATAAGGGGGGTTTTGCGTGATAAATTATTATTGTTTTTATGACTGTAATACCATTTTTTCTTAACGGAACCATTTGAAGTGTTAATTTAATCGTTGCGTACACCAAATGGATATACCTACAACTTTGTAGGTATGTACGAGAAAATACATGTTAACCGTGTGAAGCGTAATTACGTATGTATGTACATACATAATATACGAAAATATGTATAAATAAGAGAACAATATTTATAAGATGAGATTGATTTTGATGTAAATTATGCTTAACCGAGATAGATAATATCTTTCATGTGTTTAAATTCTTCTTACAATCAAAATCCATTTAAAAATTATTTTATTCTTATCATATTTTAACATGATAATACATAATAATAATAGCCTTTATCCATTTTTTGATATCTCAATAAAGATGAAGAATAATATGGAAGTCTGGGCGTTTACAGGGCCTACGACCTGTCATGGGCTTAGTAAAGTGATCACTTAACTGGGAGTTGTTTTTTTAGATCTCAAGAAAGATGAAGAACAATATGGAAGTCTGGGCATTTACAGGGTTTACGACCGTTATAGGCTTGGTTAAGTGATCACTTCACACACGTGTAGGTACCTACTATTTACCAATTACACTAATGATTGTTAATCACACTACCTACTCAAATTTTCGGAATTTCTAGATATATAGATTAAACTCGTAACACAGTATGCGTGAGTTCACAACAGCCATCTATGTCGGAATGAGGGTAAAATTGGTAAATGTTACACGCGTGTAAAGTGATCGCTTAATCAAGCCTTTGACGATCTATTATTGATATTTAAATTTTTGTTCGGTTTCTACTTTCGGTTTCACCTGTAGATGAACGATAATTAATCTGGTGCGTTACTTACAAAATAAATTCATCTATGGCGTTCGATTTTCGAAAATGACAGTTAATTACAGTGGCGGACTCGAAACTGTAATGTGTTATTTTTAATGAAATTTGTGGCTGTCGCGCAGATGTACTAAATGGCCGAATTGACACATTTCACTGCCGGCCAACTTCACGCGTATTAAGCAGACGTGTATTAGAGCCATATACCCACTGTATACATGGGTATATATAGGTACAGGTATGTATACCAGTTACAAGTTTATAGCCATCAATAATGCGTTATTTAAGAAATTTCACGGTTGGATTTTAATTAAGATTGCCGCTATTAAAGACGATATTTAAATTTAGCCGTTTTAGACATATGGCTAGATGGATGGGTAGCGTAAGTGAAAATATACACGGTGTTCCGAAACTTACGACCTGATGAAAATAAATAGGGAAAAAATTAAATAAATAAGTAATAAATATGGAAGCGAAGCATGGAGTTAGAAAAGAATGAAAATAGAATAAAAGCAGTCGAAATGCAACCCTCAGACAAATGTGAGCAAAACAATTTATGATAGATGTTCGAATGGTAAGCTTAGAAACGAATGCAGGGCTTAGATTAGCATTATCGATAAATTAAAAAAAAGGTGTGTTGAGATGGTTTGGCCATGTGGAACGAATGAGTGAGAAAAGAACGGTAAAAAATATATGAGCGAATGTAGATGGAAAAGGAGCAGAAAAAGATTGAGAAAAACTTGGCATGATCAGTTATGTCAAATACTTGAAAGAGGCCGGGTGAGGAGTCAAAATAATCGGCGGGTATGTATGAGATGAGATACATGAATGTGGAAGAATTTTTCTTTAATAAAAAAGTGGTTAAAAACAAAGTTGTGTTATTTCATAAAGTTTATACAATGTGCCACAAAGTATCCGAGAAAAATATTCAAGAAAAAAAGAACTTTTCGTTACTTTTTATTTTCAACTATCCCTAGTTTAATTTCAGCCATACATTTCTTTCTTATATCTTGAACTGGACGAAACTTACTGATACAGTTAAAAAAATTTTTTAAAAAAATTATAATTTTTTCTTTTGTTGCCACCCTGTATACGTAAACATGTTGCGTATTAAAAGTAATGTACAGTTGAATTTTTAGGATTATATACAATTTTTACATATCGAAACGCTCCAATTATTTTTCCCCAATTAAAAATCTGCATAGATTTTGTTATTGATACGTTTTTACAAAAACAAAGTGTCCGTACACGCTTCTTAGTGATAAATATGAAAAATAAAATTACTTAAATTTAATTCGCGATTCATATCTATAAGAAAAAAAACTTTAGTAAGTATACTTAACACCACAAATACAAAATAAATACTTAATTTTAATTTTTCAAATTTAAATATAACTATATTTTATATTCTAATATAAGCTTGTACCTACATCTTCGCGGTAGTTTCATAGTCTTGCTAGTACGGGTATGTTACCCCGAGAGCCCTAGTCATTCCTGGTATACACCTTTTCCTACCAACTATTCTTTCTCCATGTAGCAATAATTTCATTCACTTCAAGCTTCTTCACCTACGTCATCTCTATTATATCAAGTATATTGATTTAAGTTGGCCTTCATATAATATAATCAACATTGATCGAGTTTCTGCCTCGTAGTTCTAATACAGTGCCTTGTACACCACTTAGGTGCCGATAGGTACGGGCTAGAATAATATTTTATCCTTTATATTAATAAAAAAATAATGCAAAGTTGAGATAAGCATAATCGATAAAATTCAGAAAGGTTTGTTGAGATGGTTTGGGCATGTGAATCGAATGAGTGAAGAAAGAATAGTAAAACAAATTTGCGAGGCGAATGTGGTTGTTAATAGAAGCAGAGAAAGACTAATGAAAACTTGGCATGAATAAGTATTTTTAGTATTATTTTTTGACATCTCATGAAAGATGAAGAAGAATATGAAAGTCTGGGCATTTACGGGGCTGGCGACCGTCACTTTCCACACGTGTAACATTCACCAATTCTACCCATTATTGACAACCACACTACTCAAATTCTTGGAAGTTCTTTATATATGAACCAATTCAGAAACCTTGTTCTTGAATCACTAGAACTTCACTAGAGACATCTATTGGTGAGATCTAGACAACTTTTGTGATATTCTTCTTCATTTTTGATGAGATGTCAAAAAATAATAGGAAAATTAACTCCTATAATGGAGATAATCCAGATTTGTGAACAAGTATTTGAACACACTAAAAATGTTGTAATCATTTTTGGGCTGATACTTGGGCTTGGTCAGGTCAGGAGTCGAAATAATCTGCAGGTATGAATGAGGAGATCCATGAATGTGGAAGGGTGGAAGATTTCAAAGTGCGACAAAACGATGTATGATAGATGTGCGAATAGTGAAATAAGGAAGGAATGCAAAGCTGAGATAAGCATTATCGATAAAATTAAGAAAGTGGGTTGAGATGGTTTGGACATGTAGAACGATGAGAGAGGAAAGAACGGTAAAACAAATTTATGAGGCGAATGTAAGTGGAAAAAAGAGCAGAGGAAGACCGAGAAAAACATGGCACGATCAGGTATGCCAAATACTTGAAAGTGGTCAGGTTAGGAGTCGTAACAATCGGCGGGTGTGTATGAGAAGATGCATGAACGTGGAAGAGGCGAAGAATGTAGCAAAGACAGAGTGGTGTGGCGTTCTATTCTCTCTGCCTACCCTTGCGGGAAAGCGGCGTGATGGTTTGTTAGTTAGTTAGTTAGTAAGTAATATAAGTGTCATTCGTGACTATGCGACAGGTGATGGAAATATTATAGCATTGAACAGCGAAAATTCGGAACAGATAAGACAATGAGAGAAACGGACTGATTATTAATTTTTCGATGTAATTAATGGAGCTGTAATTAGAATCGTTACCCGAAATGTAAATTAAAAAGATTTGATTTTTGAGTGACGTTATAATGAATTTTATGAAGTGGAATAACTAATTGATACTCTCGGGAAAATATGCACTCTATCGCACGAATACTTTCAGAATTTTGGCCCCAAAAAGTCAAACGTCTGTGACTTTGAGACATATCGCTCACTCCTTTCAAGAACGTCATAAATCAAAAACCGTCAATTTTCAGTTGTGCATGTTTTCAGAATGCCCAGAAAAACTACTAAATCCCAGCAAAAGCGGCATACTTTAACTTAATATTTACCCGGTACAGGGCAGAAACTGTTATTTTTGCATTTTGAAGAAAAGGTATTGTTTAATTATTTTTTAAAAATAAACCAAATATTTTTCAAATGGAGAAAAAACAGTCAGGTTTTACCTAAAAAGATATGTTGCACAGTAAAAAGTTCAATAAGTGGCTTGATATTTATTTTTAATACATTGTGTTCTATTGTTAAACTTTAAAAACGTTCTCCTGAAAAATCAAGTTTTTTGATTTATGACGTTCTTGAAAGGAGTGAGCGACATGTGAATTCAGCATTGGTGGCAGATAAAAAAATACAACATAAAAAAATAAGAAAATAAAACAAATTAGATACAATTATTTAGATTAATAAAATTGTTCAAATTAATCAGTTAGCTATCATATTTTTTTATCGTTTTTATTAAAATTTTATTAAATTTATACTATTTGTTGAATTCAATTGTGACCCGCGTTTCGATGCATTCAGCATCATTATCATACATCGTATGATACTGAATACATCAAAATACGTGTCACAATAGATTGTAAGAAACTGTAATAATTACCATGTAAAATTTAATTAAAAATAGATACATATTACATACCACAAAGTGAACAACAACATTTTTCCTTACAAAAATATGCAGCATAAATATTGATTATTATTTACTTTATTAAATTAAACAACATTGTTCTAACCACTTTTTTATTATTAGAACACTTTAACCTACCGGTTTCAACAAGAACCTAGTCATCATCAGGGTTTATTAAATTCTAAAACATTAAAATACTCATAATTAAATTAGAATTACATTCCCTTACCAAAAACTAAATCCTAATTTTATAAGTTATTGGATTTAGTTTTTGGTAAAGGAATGTAATTAATTATGAGTATTTTGATGTTTTTAATGTTTTAGAATTAATTGATAAACCCTGATGATGACAAGGTTCTTGATGAAACCGGTAGGTGAAAGTGTACTAATAATAAAAAGTGGTAAAAACTAAGTTGTTTAATTTTATAAAGTTCATAAAATGTGCCACAAAGTGGGTAAAAACATTCAAGAGATGAATGTTTTTACCGAAAAACATTCAAGAGATTTTAATTTATATTCATAAAATTTGATGTTTTTATTATTTTAAAATATCATGTTAAATTCTTATCTGATATTTAAGAAGATATGAGACGATTCCCGAGATTAAGGTAACACAGTGAAGCGCCCTTGAGGTATTTTTTTACGAAAATGGCGCTATATAAGTTATCCAATTTTATTATTATTACTAAGGTAAATTCGATGAAGGAGCTGTGAAGGACATCACAAAAGTGTTCCAGGACTGTTTCCAAAAGTAGATAAAACTTAATGTTGTAGACAAGTGTGTGCGTCGGGGAGGTGAATATTTTAAAGATGTATTATTTTTTGAAATCTCATCAAAGATGAAGAAGAATATGGAAGTCTGGGCATTTATGGGGCTGACGACCGTCATAGGCTGGTTTAAGTGATCACTTTACACACGTGTTACATTCACCAAATCAACCTATTATTGACAACCACAGTACTCAAATTCTTGGAAGTTCTATATATATGAACCAATTTAGAAACCTTGCTCTTGAATCACTAGAACTTAACTAGAGACATCTATTGGTGAGATGAAAATAAGCTTTTTACTAAGCAGAAACTCTTATATTAGTATGTGAGGTCCGAATCCTGGATTACAATCACACACATGAGAAACGCCAGAAAATACCATTTTTATTTTTATCATTTAAGCTTATAATTTGACCACATGATTTCTTTTTCATATTTGATGAGATATCAAAAAATAACATTTAAATAACTCCTGTAATTGTAGATAATCCAGATTTTGTGAACAAGTATTTGGACACACTCAAAATGTTGTAAACTTTAAAGAGGACCCAGTCATGTAACTTTTAAATGAAGAACATTTTGTTTTATGACTCTAAAATTTAAAAAAAAATATATCCGTATATATATTTTATCAATTTGTTTAAAATGCCCGAAGAAAAATGATTCTCATGCGATGTTCGTTGTCTTCACAATTATGGTGAAATAATTTAAACGGTGAGTTGAAGGTCCAAAACAACACGTAAATTAGTTTATAACTTCCGTCAAATATAAATAAATTAATAAGCAATGTGAGAAAAATGTTAAAATATAGGAGAAGGAAACTTATTTGATTGAAAATAATAGCGATTTGTATAAATACGGCAAATTTAAACACGCGGATAGTAAATTATGAACACACTATATTAATAGGCAAAAATATATATTTA
The DNA here is from genome assembly GCF_059751285.1 of Brachycentrus maculatus. NCBI lineage: Eukaryota > Metazoa > Arthropoda > Insecta > Trichoptera > Brachycentridae > Brachycentrus > Brachycentrus maculatus. Next base: position 1,411,995 of record NW_028280859.1, read on the forward strand.
TTTGAAAAGTAGTATAATATAAGAGCAATTGTGAGCGAGAGAATAGAATGAGGACGGCCGAAAAAGACTTGGCAGATTAGTCAGATTAATCAGAACCTTAAATCTGGTGGTGTCAAAAGTCTGCGTTATCGGAGGGCATGTATGACAAGACGTATGGATGTGAAGGAAGCGAGAAGTGTATGTCAGGACAGAACGGCTGTCCAAACTCAAAACACAGTAAGGGATTTTTTTTGAAGTACGTTTTTTTGCATTTTTGGACTTAGTAGATTCTACATAGTCCAAAAATGCAAAAAAACGTACTACAAAAAATGTCCCTTACTGTGTTTTAAGTTTGGACAGCCGAGAAGAGTGTGGCGTTCCATCCTCTCTGCCTACTCCTACAGTGAAACGGCTTAATGGTAGTAATAATAGGTAGTAGAAGTATAATAAATGATTTATATTATCCACTGACACTTCGTGATGGAATTGCATTTTTAATATATTATTAGATTAAAACCAATATTTTTAGCTTTTCCACTTTATTTTAATTTGACCAGCGACCGGGTTTCGTCGTTACCGACATCTTCAGTCTGATGATGTCGGTAACGACGAAACCCGGTCGCTGGTCAAATTAAAATAAAGTGGAAAAGCTAAAAATATTGGTTTTAATCTAATAATATATTATAATAAATGAATATAAGCAGCTCAGTAGACGCATGGTTCATATATCTTGGATGGATAGTAACAAACTAAAATTTTATTCCATTTGACCACTGATTGGAATTCGTCGTTACTGACATCATCCTACTCGACATCAGACATATAAGATGAAGAAAAATATGGATGTCTGGGTATTGACAGAGCTAACAACCTATTATATATTATAGGGTGTTTTAAGTGTCCGCCTCCGTAGTGTAATGGTCAGAACGCTCGGCTACCGTTCTGGAGGTCCCGGGTTCGATTCCCAGGGGGGTCAAATAAATATAAGTGATTTTTTCACTCTAATATTTATTCCATATTACCCTGGACTGGTGGTACCTGAAGCGGAGAGCTGATCACTTTTCCTTCGTGTGTTAACGATCAAGATAACACTGCGTTTGTATGATGCAGTGCCATATGCACCATTGAGGTGCGGATAAGGGTTTGAGTGAATGAATTAAGTGATCACTTTATATACTTGTAATATTCACCATTCTACCCATGATAGACAACCACACTACTAAAATTTCGAAAGTTGTATTATATACATTCTCTAATTGACACTTTGTACATGTGAGTTCTTAGCACCAACTATGGTTGCGTTGAGTGGGTTTTTTTTATTTAGCAGAGACCTTCATGAAATGTATGTAAGATTCTTCTTGAATTATTTTACATACTAGGAGACGCCTGAAAACATAACTCGAAACCTAGTTTACATAATTTACATAATATGATACATTCTGCTCATCAAAGATACAGATACATAGGTAGATATTTATTACAGTAAATTAACAGTAATATTAAAAATATAATTAAATTTATATGCCACATAATAAGAAATTGGTACAATTATTAATTATGTTTTCGTATTCGCGTCGGAAGAAAACTGTCATAACTCTGTTTTGATTTAACGTTGTAAAACATTAAAAGCATTGTTTCTTATGCATGGAAAAAATAGATTTGTATGAGAAAACAACAGCGGAATACATATCACAAATTTGTCTCACTTTATTACATTTTAATGATCTCCAAAGACAAAAACAGTAGACATAATTTACATGAGCACAATGAAACACACCTATCTCCATTATTAAAAAAAAAAAAACAATACATATATTTTAACCAAATAACTAACTATGTAAGGATCATGCCGCTTCCACGCAGGGGTAGGCAGAGATAATAGAACATCAATCTGTCTTCGAAAACAATATTTGACTTTTCCACATTTATGCATCTCCTCGGTCTTCCTCTGCTTCTATTTCCAAATGCAATCGCTTCAATATTTTGTTTTACTGTTCTTTCTTCACTAATTCGATTAACAAGCCTAAACCATTTCAAAACACCTTTCTTAACTTTTTTACATTATTTCCTTATGTCACCATTCGAACATCTATCATACATCGTTTTGCTTCAAAAGTATTTGAGCTGGGTTTTGATCCCATGATCAATGTGGCGGACTTTGAGCCAGAAGCTCTATGTTTGTATCCCTACTCAGCCACAACTTGATTCACATTTTCAACACAAGCCCCTTAGGATAAGCATTGAATTGAAGTAATCACACCAATTATAAATAACGTTAAAAAATGAAATATCTTAGTCTGATGAGTTACATACTTATGCTTAATAAATGACGAATGCAACAAAATTGGGATATTGCATCAAAGAACCATGTTAATTTTTAAAATTAACAATATTTAGAAATGTGAAATTATACGTAAATATTAATTTTGTCAAAAACAACATTAATTATTACTGTTTTACATAGTTAATGTAACTGCAGATCAACGGACTCTTGAAGATGGAGAAGGAAATGAATGAGAAAAAAAAAATAATGCGGAATTTCTTGATAATATTTCATCTTAACATCAATTTAATATGCGGTTACTTATGTTTTAATAATGATAATATTTAATATTATTATTATTCCTTTGATATAGCCGGGAAGCGAGCCTGGAACATTGCGTATGGTAATTAGGTATAGCAGTTTGTTAACGATATTGGAAGTACCATATTTAGCAGGAGTAAGTACATTGAAATGTAATATTAGATATATCAACGTCCAAAATATATGCTTTTTGTTGCATTTAAAAAAAATTATACAGGGTAGTAACAAAAAAAAATACGGCAAAAAATACACATAATATGTTAATCTTTTCTTTCTGAGTTAAGTATTTTAAAGTTTTTGTGTAATTAATATCAAGTCTATCAAACGCAGCTTAAAAAAAATGTAAAGCGAACGATTAGAAAAATAATAAATAATTTTAACAGCATTTTATGTGGTGTAAAAAAAATAATCGTTTAGCTTCATTATGAACCTTATGGTATACTAAGATCCCGAAAAAATGTTATTAATAAAACGAGTAAAATGAAAATTAAAGAGTGATAGTTAATAAATCACCTGGTCAAATTATGAGCTGCATAAAAAATTCAAAATCATGTTTTCAGGCCGGACTTGAGTATGTGAATTTAATCAAAGATTCTAACCTTACATACACACGATGGTTGGTTGGTTGGTGTGGTTGGCGATCATGGGTAGAATGTCGCGTATCGGGATTTCTCCAATTACAATTTTTTATTCACTGTTTTGTCGTATTTACATTGGTAAATTTATTAAAAAGCTCCATTTAAAAATTTAAATAATATTTTTAGGCGTCTCGCAGTATGTAAAATAATTATAGATACTGCCCCAAACTCATACGTGAAGCGACATGACAATTTTATCATTAAAATTATTCTATTTCTACTTATAATATCTATTGTGTTCTTGCCAGTGCCCTTTACTATGACCTAAATTATATTATATACCCACATACAGGCTATGCCTTTGTGGGATCTTTTTGTATTTATTTTATTTTTATATATTTTTTGTATTTGTATTTATATAATGTTGTATAAGGCAAAAGAATTGAGAATAAAAAAAAATTACACGTGTGTAAAGTAATCACTTAAATCAGCCTATGACGGTCATAACCGTGTAAATGCCCAGACTTACATATTCGTCTCCATCTAGGTTAAGATGTGAAAAAAGGGAGAGATAGGTGTTTTTCATTCTACGGACGTAATTAATATGAATATAAATCACATGCACTAGGAGCTTACACTGTTAACTTGTAGAAAAGTAGAATAATATCGTTTTAATTGAGTCGATGCAATTATATTTGGACGAAAACGCGACACGCTACAATAGGAGAGGGATTTCATTATCGTTCGTTATATATATACGTATTTTCAACTATAATGATAATAATTTGCGGATCGCGTGCCGAGATTTACCGACGGCGTTATAATACTCTTGCATACTTGACATTTTGCTTGTTTATTTTTTTTTTCGAGTTTTGTTGCCTTTCTTGTGAACCAGTTTTGCTCCGATTTCAGGGACCGCAAAAAAATCGAATTACGATTATCCGAAATGAACGATAATCGAATTTTTTCGAACGAAGATTTTCATCGAAATAATCACCTGAGGATCTTTCTGACGCACACTATTTGCTTATGGAAAAAAATATATCGTGCTCGTTCAACTCACAATTTGAGTATTTTTCTGTCACTAATCCATATCTCAGTGGTGCATAAGGCACCCTTTCAAGCGACATGAAGTCATAGTACTAGTTCTAGAAATTGTTCAAAAATTTTAATAAGTGTGGTTGACAATCTTGGGTAGAATGGTGAATGTTGCACGTATTTAAAGTGATCACTGAACCAGCCTATGACAGGTCACAAGCTCAGTAAATACCCAAACTTCATTATTATTCTTCATCTATGTTTAAAATAAAATTATATATTTTTTATTTTTTATTTTAATTTCTTTCTTTTTTCCCTATATTGAGATGTCAAAATATAATAATTATAGGTTTTGTGTATTTTTTAACATCTCAACATAGATAAAGAGGAATATTTAAGTCTGGGCACTTTAAGGGAGTACGACCGTCATAGGTTTGATTAAGTGATCACTTTACACATGTGTAACATTTACCAATTCTACCCATGATTGACAACCACACTACTAAATTTTTTGTAACTTTTAAATATACTGATTATTTAAGTAGTTTGTCGACGAACAAAATGATATTTCGATGAATTTATTTTCGACAAATTAGCACGAATCAAAAATAGCGGATATGTTCACAAAATGATTTGGTTATGAGTTCCATTATAGCCAGATTTTCCATTCGAATTGTGTCAATCGGTAATAATTGCTTTTCAAGCACAATAAACTTTTTATCGCCATAAATATTTGGCATTGTCTGTGGACACTTTTATAATCGAAAATTTATTTTCAATCAATTTCGGAATGATAAACTGTTATATGTTGTGTGAATGAACGTACGTCATAATTTATTGATAAATAAAACATTATGGATTTTCATTGTAACATGTAAGTATGTATGTCATAAATACACTTAAAGACAAATTTTTCTATCCACATTATCAGAGGTGTATATTTGGTATGTACACATTATTTATTTAATAAATTGTAATTACACTAAAATATATTAATTTTAGTCAATTTCTAGACAATTCTCTTTTCGGCAATCTTAAAATTATGTCTCCAAAAAAAAGACTAAATCTACTCTTGTGCTTGAAGAAGGACTTACACCTATTATTTATTGTTTATGTTTGTGAGGGATTAAATTTTCTTGTTTTTTTTTTAATTTGGTGTGTGTGTGTTTTTTTTTATCAACATATACATATAAGGCATTTTTTTAAACATTTTAATGTCTAATGTTTATACTTGCATATTATTAATATAAAAGTATTGGCTTCTTTGTATTATTTTTTGTTGTGTGTCTTTTCTTCTTGCAATCAAGTATAAAATGCATTAATTATTTTCTTAGAATTTTCATGTTTTCAATTTTTCATATCTGTGGGATGGTCATTAAAATACTTGGATCCAAATTATTCAAGTTAAAGGAATTATTTGGTATTGCATTTTGCTCATTTAAAATCGTGTTAAATTTTTTTTAAAAGATCGTTTGCATATCACTCAATGTATAAATAAAAAAAAACTTGATTTTCCAGAAGAACGTTTTTAATGTTTAAAAATAAAATACAATGTATTAAACATAAATATCAAGCCACTTATTGAACTTTTTACTGTGCAACAGATCTTTTTAGGTAAAACCTGAAGGTTTTTTCTCCATTTGAAAAATATTTAGTGTTTAAAAAAAATATATACAATACCATTTCTTCAAAATGCAAATACAATATTTTCTGCCCTATAGCGGGTAAATATTAAGTTAAAAATATGCCTCTTTTGCAGGGATATAGTACATTTTCTGGGCATCCCGAAAACATGCACAACTGAAAATTGTCGATTTTTGATTTATGACGTTCTTGAAAGGAGTGAGCGATATGTTTATACTTTAAGCAGATTAACTAAATAAACGATATTTTTCTAATTGGTGTTCACGATATTTTGTCGAAAAGTTAAAATTATCACGAAATCATCAGTCTTGCCTACTTACGTAAATTGTATAAATATCGTTTCAAAATTGAAATTGATTGGTGTAAAAACATCGAATTAAATCTTGTCGGAAAATTGCGTCCATGATTGTATATATGTACATATGCTAACTGTCAACAGTATTGTAATATTTCCATACAATTATTTTGACCTTATTATGTCTTGCAGTTTTTGTGAATTATTTCAACAATTGAATACTTTACATACCTCTACATTCAATTCAATTCAATGTAATATTATTTTTTTGACACAAAAAATATTCAGTTTTTTTGGAAATAATTAATAAAATGTAAGATAATATTTGTATCAAGATTGTTTTTTAACGATTTATCTGTAAAGAACGTAATTATCGCAAAAGTAAGCTAAAAAATATTTAAATAATTACATTGTAGGTACGTTAATGGTATAAGTAACGATAAATTTAGTCTAGATAATTTAAATAAACACACCTAATGTGTGTGTGTGCGTATGTCCATAATTAGAAGTTCATTAGTAATTCATATTAATAAGTACCCACGGGTACTCATACGAATTTTGTGTCCAATATCGATCGAACTGTCGAAAATTTTGAAGACTGCCCATAATTAGTCGTGTTACCCTATTCAAATAACTACGTGTAATTTTTTCCCAAACCAAATATGTACCTATATATTTATTTATTTGCCATTTTTTATGGTATGCTGTTTCTTCAATATTATAGATGTTTCAATTTGAGATGAAACATTAACGTTTGTACACGAAAGAAGGTGGGAGTCTGAGCATGCCAGAGCTTAAGACCTGGCATTTGGCTGGCTTGAGTGATCACTTTGTTCACTAAATTATTATTGAACATCCATATTGCATTTGAATTTGTATTTTGTTTTGCATTTCATGGTATGCTGTTACATCAATAAACAACGAGTGTTCGCTCTCCAATCACAAGAGCTTAGCCTCTTTTTTGGAGAGGCATAGCGTGTCTAGAATTAGATATTTTACAAGTTGAAATATCTTCTTCATCTGTTAACCCTTATTTGCACCAAATGGTGCATAGGGCACTGCATCATGCTCCGATTATCCATCCTCCATCATATAAATGCAGTGCTATCATTATCGTAAACAAATGAAGGCAAGGTGATCAGCCCTCCCCTTCAAGTACCAGTTCAGGGTAATATTGTATAAATATAGGAGTAAAAAATCAGTTCTATTTATTTAACCCCACCCTAGGAATCGAACCCGGGACCTCGAGTGCGGTGCGAGCGTACTGACCATTAATTACATTGAGCGTACTGACCATTAAGACGGAAATGAAATGTCAAGAGATTTCCAGAAATGTCCAGTTAGTGTAATATTTTTGTAACAATATATATATATATATATATATATATATATATATATATATATATATATATATATATATATATATATATATATATATATATATATATATATATATATATATATATATATATATATATATATATATATATATATATATATATATATATTTATATATATATATATATATATATATATATATATATATATATATATATATTTATATATATATATATATATATATATATATATATATATATATATATATATATATATATATATATATATATATATATATATATATATATATATATATATATATATATATATATATATATTTATATATATATATATTTATATATATATATATATATATATATATATATATATATATATATATATATATATATATATATATATATATATATATATATATATATATATATATATATATATATATACATATTTGGTACTATAATTGTAACAAAATAAAAATTACAAATCGTGATTTATAAACGCATTATTGCTCAGGTTGTAATCAAGCCCCACAAATATGTGTATACATACATAGATAATTGTTAGTAACGTGATCGTAAATTAAAATATTATTTTAACATCATATGTTTATACAAAGGTAATTATAAGTTGATGTGTGCCAAGGTTGTATCATCCATTTAATGTTCGATGAATACGCTAGGATTCATTCGCGTGAAGGAAAACATCGTCTTCTGTTTACCGATAGCTTCCGGAGCTGAACGAAAATAATATAACGAGACCGGAAGCAGTTCCGTAAATACTACGTACAATGTTAAAACACACTTCTAATACTTGACACGTGTGTTTAAAATGATTTTCCATAGGTAGTTGTAACATTTTTCTTAAACTCTAAAAAATGTCTGAGACGTGTTATATAATCGTTGTCAGACTCGAAACCTGCGATGAATTTTGTAAAATTTATACAAATTCAAGAAAGATAAATTTATATTGTATATTTTCGAACTTTTATCCATGTTTAATGATGAAAAATGTTGTATTTTATAATGACTTTTTTGTATAAAAACAATTATGATTCTCTGTCTGCCTCCGTAGTGTAATGGTCAGCACGCTCGGCTACCGTTCTGTAGGTCCCGGGTTCGATTCCCAGGGGGGTTCGAATAAATATAAGTGATTTTCCACTGTAATATTTATTCAATATTACCCTGGACTGGTACCTGAAGCGGACGGCTGATCACCTTTCCTTCATGTGTAAAAACTATCAAGATAACACTGCGTTATATGACGCAGTGCCCTATGCACCATTGGGTGCGGATAAGGGTTTTTTTATTATTATATATTTGCAAACTTTTGTCCATGTTTAATGATGGAAATTGTTGTATTTTATAATGACTTATTTATTTGTTTTGTGTAAAAATAATTATGATTCTCTAGTAACTCTTTCTTCGATCTACTTCGCCATCGATATAGAAGCTTTTGTCAGGGCATCATAAAAATTAGAGCTTTAGCAGGATGGATGCAGTCCCCACTACCTACTTAGTAGACGAGATCATTACGACCTTGATGCCTTCACCTGTTTTTATCTTATGATTTGAAAAAGGGCCAATAATTCATGGTTTCATTAAAAATAGTATTTTTATGGACGACATTTTAATATAATTTAATGAATGTAGATCGAATGAATTGTTTAATATTTTCCTTATGTTCCTTCCAAATTTGTGTATTTTTTATATGAATTTGAGTATTAAAATTGTATTCATGAACGTATGCGAGAAGAACAAGGAGACGCAGTTCATCAACTTTAGTTGTTTATAATATTATCCCACCACATGTAACTCCTTCAAAATCGTATATTGTTTAAAATCTGTGGAGGACAATTTTTTGTGTGCTCAGATAAGATTAAAATTCAAACGTACATACGTCGCGGTCGCTCTTTGTCTATTGGCGTCGCTTTGTTCTTCTCGCCCTTATAACTTTGTAATTTTCAAAAAATAAATAATCGTCTTCATTTGCACGTTTCCGTCTTCCTCATCATCAGTGTTCCAATACCATTAGACGTAATACCCTAATTTAAGTTAATACTGTTATTTTTTCTTTTCTTTATCTCCTCTAATATACTTTATTTTTATTTTTACTTCAATTATACTTTATTTTACTTTCAGTATACTTTTATTTCTCTTAATTTTATGTTCTCACTTTCATTTAAAAAAAAATAATTATAAAATGTACCAAATGACCATAGACATGCACACTTCACCCCAAGGTTTGAAATAATGATATATAAATAATGTAACTATCAGATAATTCTGTTATACACATAATATTTTGTTATCTCTTATCGCCACCGCGGGGCATGATAAAATATTAAAATGAGTAAAAAAAAATTTGACTGCAATCCATAACCTTAAATTTTTACTGACCACTTTTATTACTGTCATTATTACCGACCATTTTTTTGAGTCATTACGAACTGATCGAATCTCTGGTCCTGTATTTAGTTGGGTGACCAAATTATAAATCGACAATTTTCTACGGCGAAATGACTCTTATTAAAGTTTGTAACGATGTCGGCATGGTATGAGTATTTCCCATTAAATTAGTATATTTTATTTCGATGCCATAAAATGAGTATGGTCAGATGTCTTTAGATCACTCGTGTCGCGAAATGTATCGATGTAATAAATACGTATTGGTCATATAAAAATATTTCCCCATGGATATCATATACCAATCACTTTAGGCAGATTTACAATGGACCTTTATGGGTTTTATATTCATTCAAAGTCGAGTGACGCTCACACTTATTTCTTCATAGATAACTAACTAAATAACTAACCGTCATTCCACTTCTCTACAGGGGCAGGGAGAGAGAAAACAAAGCCACACCACTCTGTCTTTGCAAACAATCTTCGCCTTTTCTACATTCATGCATTTTCTCATACATTCCCGTCGATTATTTCAACTTCTGACCTGACCCGAGTTTTATTTATTCAAAGCACAAATTTTATGACCTTTATTAATTTTATAATTTTTATATATTCCCTCAGACGAATGTGCGGCAAAACAATGTATGATGGATGTTCGAATGGTGAAATAAGGAAAAAATGCAAGGCAAAATGAGATAAGCATTATCGATAAACTTAAGAAAGTTGTTGAGATGGTTTGGATATGTGGAACGAATGAATGAGGTAAGAATAATAAAACAAATTTATGAAGCGAATGTAGTTGGAAAAAGGAGCTGAGGAAGACCGAGAAAAACTTGGCATGATCAGGTATATTAAAAACTTGAAAATGGTGCATATGAGGAGATGCATGAATGTAGAAGAGGCAAAGAAAGTTTGCAAAGACAGAGTGGTGTGGCGTTCTATTTTCTGTGCCTACTCCTATGAGGAAGCGGTGTGAAGGTTGGTTGGTTAGTTTGTTAGTTTCTCTCTCTAACCCTTATCCGCACCCAATGGTGCATGGGGCACTGCATCGTATTGACGCAATGTTATCTTGATCGTTAACTATATGAAGGCAAGGTGATCACTCCTGCGCTTCAGGGACCAGTCCACAGTAATATTAAATAAATACTAGAGTATTAAATCGCTAATATTTCTCACCCCCCCCCTGGGAATCGAACCTCGGACCTCCAGCACGGTAGCTAAACACGCTGACCATTACACCACGGAGGCGGACAAGTTTGTTAGTTTAGTTACATATTTTATTAAAAACGCGTGCTTTCTCTATTTAAAAAATGGTGAGAGTAAAATCACGCCAACTACAGATCGTGTCACGGGACGACATTATTTTATTGGTCCATTTGAAATTAGTTTCTAGAACAAATTTGAATTTCTTGCAAAGATTTACACCTGTTATTGGTGCGAATCAAGCTGGCGTGACATTTCTACAGAAAACTCAATTGATTATATATAGCCCCTAAATTATAGGTGTGTATACATTATATTGTTTAATTTATCACCGATATATTTTATTACGTGAACACACATATGTAAAGTCGTGATATCTCAGCCGTAGAAAAACAGGATGTTTGAGCGAACATTATAATATGTGCTTGTATTCTCATTATTTGTGACTGAAAATGCAAGAAAAAAAAAACATAATGGCCCATTCTGTATGTACTTTATTTTATTTTCAATACACGACATTTTAATTATTATTTAACAATCATTAAAACAGTGTTTACGATGGCCAATAAATCATCCAGAATGCAAAAGTCAAATGATTTTTTTATATGTAATTTTTCCTTTATTTTAAATTCTTTTGCATTTTACAACATAAAATAAATGCAAATACAAAAAAACGTATAATATAAATACAAAAAAAAGATCCCACAAAGGCATGGCCTGTGTGTGGGTATACAATATAATTTAGGTCATAGTAAAGAGTACTGGCAAGAATACAATAGATATGATAAGAAATAAAATAAGAATAAAAGTGTTAATATAAACTACAAATAACAACAACTAACAGAAAACTAAAAATATACTAAAAATAAAAAATAAAAATAATTAAAAAAATAAAAAGATGAAAAAGAAAAAAACTTAGCAAACATCTACTACGTGAGTGATACGTCGAAAAGAAAAAAGGAACTTATATCTGTTTTTAACCATTTTTAAATTTGTTCAATTTTTAAATCAATTAATGTACATGTATTTAATGATACGCTACATATATTTATATTTAAAATTGAGTGTGTCCAAATATAATACATACTTACTTATTAAAAAGTATTTCAAAATCTTGAAAGTGGTCAGATCAGGAATCGGAATAATTGGCAGGTAGGTATATGTGAGAAGATGTATGTATGTGGAAGAGGCGAAGATTGTTTGGAATGCCAGATTGGTATGGCGTACTATTCTCTCTGCCTACCCCTTCAGAGAAGCGGTATGATGGTTTGCAAGTAATTTTTTTAAATGAGTTTAAAAAAATGGATTTCAAGTGAATATTATTTATTTATTAATTTATATTTTTTAACGTTTAGTGTAAAACTAAGCTTATATATAAAGCTAATAATTGATTGATCAAATTTAAAACTGAAATACTCATCTGGGTATATAGTCATGAATTTCCAATACGTAAAAATGAAGAAAAATAAAACATCTCAAATTTCAGTTGTTCGAGAGTTTTGTTTCGGGAAATGGCCGCTAGATGGCAGTGAAGGTATCGCGGAAAATAAATTGTTTTAATTTCATATGATACTATTTTAATATTTTACATCGGCATATGAACGATATAAGCGAGTGTTTTTGCCTAGATTTTCACACATGAATTACATGAAATTATAGTAACTTAAACATAAAGAGTAAATCCACTAACGAGTAGGCATAGGCTATAAAACTTAAAAAGTTGAAGCCTGAGTAGGGTCATGATAAGCGGTGTTGCATAAGCCGTAGCTTGATTTCAGAGTCACTAGGACGTTAGGTAATTAAAAAAAATGAACAATATACATTTTGATGACGAAATCTTTAATCTAAATAGGTATAAACAAGCTTTATTAAAATTTGTATCAAATTATTTTCGACCAATTAAATTTTTTTAAATCCATTTATATAAATAATATTATTTTAATGATGGTAATATTAAATGTTATGTTTGCAATAAATTTCACATATGTTATAACGCCAAATTAATAGTCATAGCAGTGTAATGCAAATAAAGTTTTTAGTAAAGATTTCAATAAATAATTTATAAATGTGAATATAAAAATATAGCCCGTACTTATTTCGGTATCAATAATTTCTGTTGACAACTAAAAAAGATATTTTGTAATTTACTGACCAAAAAAACGGTTTATAGATAAAAAAAAGGTAAAATTACCTACTTTCTTACCCATTTTTTTAAAATGAATTCTTTACAGGAAACGGCTTCGGATTTATATTGTATGTATCATATTTTAACACGTGTGTTTGAAGATTTGAAACTAGTCCATAATAATACATACAGAGTCAAATACGTCAATTTAACAAAAAAGGTAATATGACCATTTCTATTAAATGTGGTATTTATAATTATAACAAAACTGGGATAATTCGAAACCAACTTAAACCATCGTAATAAACCATAAAAATAAATAATTCAAATTCGAAACCATCTATTAATAAATAGGTCCTTAATTTTTTTTACTAAAGATGGAACGCCGAAAAAGATTTGTATTTTTTCAAATTAAATATTTCGCAGTTCATGTTATAACATATTGAAACATACATATATTAGACTTAATGTATTATTTGATTTATTTCTCAATGTAGGTACGCACTGTGTATGCTCTTCAATTCGATGTTACCATGAAAAGACTCATGAAGCATTAGATTGGCTATTTTGCCTTCGCCATTTGATATAGATAAATGTCGGAAAGATAAGAAAGATTCTTTGATACATCAGCAGGTTGTAGTCACATGTAATGAACGTATATATATATATATATATATATATACATATATATATATATATGTATATATATATATATATATATATATATATGTATATATATATATATATATATATATATATATATATATATATATATGTATATATATATATATATATATATATATATATATATATATATATATATATATATATATATATATATATATATATATATGTATATATATATATTTATATATATACATGTATATATATATATATATATATATATATATATATATATATATATATATATATATATATATATATATATATATATATATATATATATATATGTATATATATATATATATATATATATTTATATATATATATATATATATATATATATATATATATATATATATATATATATATATATATATTTATGTATATATATATATTTATATATAAACATGTATATATATATATATATATATATATATATATATATATATATATATATATATATATATATATATATATATATATATATATATATTAATTTTTTTATAAAGCAAAATGATTACATGGTAGAGAAATTAATTCCGTCGAAACGACCTTCAAACAGAAGTTATGTATTGTACACAAGTAGGTACTGTAAGAAGGTATAAGTATACAGAAGAAAGAAGAAAAAAAAGGTTCGTGCGGTTTGCTAGCTAGTTAGGGGACGGTGGGGGTGTCTGGGGTGTAGGGGTGTGGGAACGAGATCGGAAAAGAAATGAAAAGAAAAAAATCGAGGGGAGAGCGTGTGATCGGAATAGAAACGGAGAGAACGAGGATGTCTGAAAACATTTCTCGAGAGTACTTGGAATGTCTGAGGGTTGGGTGAGGAAAATTTAAGGGATTAAGAAGGAATTTAAGTTTTAAATGTGTTAGGGTCTGGTAGGTACCTTTTTGATATCAAAATAATCTAGATAAACTTATATGAATATTTAAAAAAAACACATAATTATACAACATTTTGAGTATGTCCAAATACTTGTTCACAAATCTGGATTATCTCCAATTAGGAGTTATATTTTAAATACATAATTTTTGACATCTCAATATACCTATATGAAGAAGAATTTGGAAGTCTGGGCATTTACAGGGCTTACGACCGTCATAGGCTGGTTTAAGTGATCACTTTACACGCGTGTAACATTCACCAAATATATCCATGATTGACAACCACACTACTCAAATACTTTAAACTTTTAGATATATTGATGAAACTCGAAACACAGTGTGTGACAGTTACTAGAGACATTTATGGTGAGATGAGAAAAGTTTTTATCAAGCGAAAACTCTTTCATTGTAGGTATATGAGGTCCGAATCCTGGATTATATTCACATTCTTGAGAAACGCTAGAAAACATCATATTTTTTTTATTATTTAAGCTTTCATTTAGATCAGTATCCATATTCATTCATCTATGTCAAAAGTCAGATGTCAAAAATAATGTAAAAAATAACTCCTTATTTGAGATAATCCAAATTTGTGAACAAATATTCGGACACACTCAAAATGTTGTATGGTTTTGTTTTCTTTCTATACAAAACGTGTATTATATTCATGATGTAACACACGTGTTACAAAAAGACATATAAATAGATATATGTGTGGTGTTTTTATAATAAATTTATTCTATAACCTTATTCACATAAATTTGATATCATAAAGAAATGGGTCTTAATGATAATTACAAATAAAAATGTCAGTAGGTACTCAGAAATGAATATATATGTATATGAATAAATCCCAGGCACTTGTTACAAAACATTTGGTCAGTATTGATCGAATTACTCATTTTACCTTAGATATTTATAATTCTCGATAAATAAAAAATTTCAGCCCATAGTATGTCATATATAAAATATCTTGACTTCTATATTTTTTTTTTTATCGATGCTGAGTTCTCAAAAAACTCACGTAAAAATAACTCTTGAATGGACAAAACCCTGTATTTCACACATTAAAAATGTTTTGAGTAAACTTCATATGAATATTTTTAGAACTGCTGGCAGTTCTATACTAAAAATAATACGTTTTTGGGATTTAATGCAAAGATAACACTGGCCAACAATTTACAACTTTTATTTTGTAACTTACGCACTTTGCACTTATGCACTTTGAATAGCTGAATTCAAAAATGAAAGCAAAAGAAATGTAGCACGTCAGCCTTTTTTGTTATGGATATTTTTAATTCTGATATTGACTAAAGTTTATCTTATTATTTATGTATAAATATATATTATAAAAACATTTAATGCAATCGTATTCAATATTAATAAGTTAATATATATTCACTGGTACTCCATAATTATCAATACTTTTTTTTAATCCCTTAGACCTTAGACTAAAGCATGTCTAGATACCAACCACTATTACGGTTGTAATGTATGTGGTCCATACAAACAATAATATGTAGGTAACATCAAAATTTGAAGTGATACAAGCTTGTCACCATATAGACCTTGAATAAGAACAATTAACTTAGTCTAAATCAGTCATCAAAATTTCAGTTACAGCATCATTGTTGGCCAGTGTAATCAATGGATATATTGAATTTTTTAAATCAAATTGTAATATTTTCAAAAACACGTTTTTTTGGTAGGTAGGTATTGATATCGTTTTAATTTACAAGAAATTTAGATTAACAGCACTAGTGCTGATGTTTAACCTTATAAAATATCGCTCACTCCTTTCAAGAACGTCATAAATAAAAAAAAAAGATTTTTCAGGAGAACGTTTTTGAAGTTTAAAAATATAATACAATGTATTAAAAATAAATATCAAGCCACTTACTGAACTTTTTACTGTGCAACAAATCTTTTGAAGAAAACTTGAAGGTTTTTTCTCCATTTGAAAAATATTTAGTTTATTAAAAAAAAAATTAAACAACAGCTTTTCTTCAAAATGCAAAAACAACACTTTTTGCTTTGAAGCTGGTAAATGTTAAGTTAAAAATATGCCGCTTTTGCTGGGATATAGTACATTTTCTGGGCATTCCGAAAACATGCACAACTGAAAATTGACGATTTTTGATTTATGACGTTGTTGAAAGGAGTGAGCGATATGTGTATGTTTTGATATTCAAAAGAGAAAATTAATATTAAACATAGTTAGTTACTTATAAGACATGTGCACAAACAAAATAAATTTGTATAATCATAATAACAATAAAAATTATATTTTAAATTTTATTATAATCATTATTGTAATCGTAATAATACTTTTTCCATAAGGTCACAGTATACTTATGGATAATAAGAGATACTATCGAAACAAATAAATAAATAAAAAATATCACAAGACCTGGCCAAACAATTAAATTATTGTAATTGCATTTTTTCAGTCTAGTTTTGAATGTTTTAATATGTTGCAAAATATGTTTGTAAGTACATGATAACGACTGTAAAAATAAATAATCACGAGGTAGGTACCTATTCTTGATTTTAAAATAATAAAAATATACACCCGAAAACGTTTTTGTGATAGCCGTTTCTGCCTAGATATTTACATTTTCATTTTTAATTAATGTTTTACTTAGTAAATACCACTATTTCTTAAAATCTACTGTGACACGTGTTTCGATGCATTCCGCATCATTTTCAAACACCGTATGTGAAGCTAATTCTAAACTTTAGAGTTGGGTCCTTGGGACGTTGAAGGTTGAAGAGGGGGTTGTAGCTGTTTCTTATTTTTATTTATTAATTAAATTTTTATTTTTATTTTTATTTCTTATCAGAGGGAACATAGACAAAAGGGGGGAGGCTTTAGTCATTGTCATATTGTTAATTATGGGTTTATTGTTATTTATATTCTTATGAATTTCTATTGTTTCAAAATGCTGCAGTTTATGGCTTTTCGTATTGATTATTTTTAGGATTTCTACGTTGTTGTGGTTAAATTTGTGATCATTATCTATTAAATGGTTAGCGAATTCCGAAAAATTATTATTTCTCAAACATAATTCATGTTCCCTGATTCTTGTTTTGAATTTTCGGGAAGTCATACCAATATACGAGCTTCCACAGTCGCAGTTTAATTTATATGTATATGCCACTATTGTCCAATATATTTTCAGGATTATTTTGTGTTTTAAAGATTTTAGTTAAATTATTTTTTGTGTAAAATGCTGGTTTTATATTATTTGGGAATTTTTTGGTAATTTTATGTGATGTTTTATTTATGTAAATGATTCTTTTCCAGTTGGTTTATTACCTATTCAACCTTCAACGTCCCAAGGACCCAACTCTAAAGTTTAGAATTAGCTTCACATACGGTGTTTGAAAATGATGCGGAATGCATCGAAACACGTGTCACAGTAGATTTTAAGAAATAGTGGTATTTACTAAGTAAAACATTAATTAAAAATGGATAGATTTTACCACAAAGTGACTGCCGAATCAATTAATGAAATTTACATTTTCAGTATATTTGAAATGAGCTAAAATGCGTGAAAATATTCAGCAAATATATATATCGCTCACTCCTTTCAAGAACGTCATAAATCAAAAATCGTCAATTTTCAATTATGCATGTTTTCGGAATCCCAGAAAATGTACTATATCCCAGCAAAAGCGGCATATTTTTAACTTAATATTTACCCGCTACAGGGCAGAAAGTGCTGTTTTTGCATTTTGAAGAATAGGTATTGTTTAAGTATTTTTTAAAATATACTAAATATTTTTCAAATGGAGAAAAAACATTCAAGTTTTACCTAAAAAGATCTGTTGCACAGTAAAAAGTTCAATAAGTGGCTTGATATTTATTTTTAATACATTGTATTATATTGTTAAACTTTAAAAACGTTCTACTGAATAAATCAAGTTTTTGATTTATGACGTTCTTGAAAGGAGTGAACGATATATTAGGTTCAACTTACCATTGACAATTTGCAAGGAACCCATAAACAAACATGATTGCAAATTTTAAAAACATATTTGAACAAGTAACGACAAAACATAATGTTGTTACCTATTGGCAAATTCACATAATTTTGAGTATTTTAATTTTATTATTTCGTATAATCAACCTACTACCGACTCTTATCCGTATCCATTGGTGCATAAGGCACTGCATAAATTTGACTCAATTTTGATTTGATCGTTTATTATATTTAGGTAAGATAAAGTGATCAGTCCTGCGCTTCAGGTACCAGACCAGGGTAACATGAAATATATATTCGAATAAAAAAAACACATATTTTTTTTATTTGAACCCTCTGGGAATCGAACACAGGGCCTCCAGCATGGTAGCCAAAAGTGCTGAAATTCTGAAAAATTATAATCTACTACTATCCGTTTATTATTATATCTTCATCATTATCTGCATGTAATGGTGCATAAGGCACTGAATTGAATTAATAATAGTCCACTATTCTTCACAAATCTCATTTTTGCATAAACAACGCTTTGTTTTATATTATATGCCATATCGCAGTATTGTATAAAAAAGTCATGGATAAAAAAGTAATGCATATAAAAAGTAATGTATAATAAAGTAATGTATAAAAAAGTCATGTATAAAAGTGATAAGCGTAATGTTATGTTGCCCTGGTAGGGATTTAAAATTCAAGGTGTTGACACGTGTTATTCTTTACATTTAATGTAGGCGTCAACATAATAAAAATCTCAATTTTATCGACGGATAATTGACAGATTGCCGAATTGCATAAAATAAAAAAAATTAAAAACAAGTTTCATTTTTTATTTATTGAAAATGCGACCGCAGCCCATAGCGTCCAGTGTGATTTTACGAGGCATTGTAACCGCGTAATGATTCCTTGTCACGGAATAAAATTATTCATAAGTACCCGTGGAAAGCAGGGGCGTGCATTCCATGCAGGCATAAAATCAGTGCCTATCCTAACTTACCCGTGTGACGTATAAAAACGCAACCAGTACCTACCTTACCCGAATAAGTAGTACCTATCTATTTCTAGGCATTTACGGGGCTTACAACAGTCGTCCTAGGCTGGTTTAAGTGATCACTTTACACACGTGTGCATTCACCAATTCTACCCATGATTGACAACTACGGTATTCAAATTCTTGGAACTTCTAATTCTATTGCTCAAATTCGAAACATATTGCTTGAATTCACTAAAATTTTACTAGGAACATATATGGTGATTTGTAAACATGTATTTAGACACACTCAAAATGGAGTAAAGTACCAGCTTACCTTACTACCTACCTCTACTGCCTACCCTAGTAAGTAGTAAAAGCTTACATTACTACCTACCTCTACTGCCTATCATAGTAAGTAGTACCTAGCTTACCTCGAAGCGGAGGGCTAATCATATTTCATTCATGTGTTAACGACTGCGTTTATAGGATGCAGTGCCCTATGCCCCATTGGGTGCGGACGAGGGTTTGGTGAAGAAGAAGCTTACCTTACTATCTAGCTCTACCGCCTATTCTAATGAATTCTCCATGCACGCCACTGGTGATATGTTGTTAGCTGTTATGGGCAGTCGAGTACGAGGCCCGATGATAATAATTGCAACCGGTTTCTGATATATTCACGCCGCGGCGTATTGATACGGGCTAAACGAGAAAAACTGCTTTCTTGAAGACGACACCAGGAAACCGACACGAAACGCTCCACTGCAAGGAATGTCGTGTGAAATATGACTCGTCATTCCTGGACATGGGGAATTGCGGTGCGGAGATATTATTAAATATCGAACAATTTCTAATGGAATTTCTATTTTTATTAAGGACTATATTTAGAGCTACTATCGGCCTCTGTTCGAGTATCACGAGCTAATTTTCAATAGACGAAACTGATCAATAATTCAATATACGAGTTCCCGTGAATGAACGAGCTAAGAATAGTGAAACATATTTATGAGGCGAATGAGGTTGGAAAAAGAAGCGAAGGAAGACCGAGAAAAACTTTAAAAAAATGTTTTGTCAAATATTTGAAAGCGGCCGGTACAGGAGTCGAAATAATCGGCGGTATGTATGAGGTCCGCCTCCGTAGTGTAATGGTCAGCACGCTCGGCTACCGTTCTGGAGGTCCCGGGTTCGATTCCCAGGGGGGGTCAACTAAATTTAAGTGATTTTTTCACTACGATATTTATTCAATATTACCCTGGACTGGTACCTGAAGCGGAGGGCTGATCACCTTTCCTTCATGTGGAAACGATCAAGATAACACTGCATTTATATGAAGCAGTGCCCTATGCACCATTGGGGTGCGGTAAGGGTTTTTATTTTATATTATATGTATGAGAAGATGCATGGATGTGGAAGGGGTGAAGAATACTTGCAAATAGGTAGGTACATGGCGTTCTATTCTCTCTGCCTACCTATGCGGAAAGAGGCGTCGTGGTTAGTTAGTTAGTTAGTAAAAATCATACACCTGGTATTAAAAACAAATTTTCATAAAGTGGTTGCATTTTGTCAAGAACAAAATCATCGACTAACTAACCGTCACGCAGCTCTCTTCAGGGGTAGGCAGAGAGAATATGAGGCCTCACCAATCTGCCTTTGCGAACAATTGTCGCCCTTTCAACATTCATGCATCTCTTCATACATAACTGACGATTATTTCAACTTCTGACTTCATCACTTTCAAGTATTTGAAATACATTTTTAATCAATTTTTAAAAGTTATGTTTTTTTTTTAATTAAAAACTTCTGGTATATCTAGTCGTGACATCTATAACATATGGCATATATCGGTATATCATCCGTAGGATGATAGTTATATAGATTCTGATAAATAAATTGTCTTGGTATTTAGTTATATACTTTGCTTGAAGTTATAATATGCCTGTCAGGTTATTCATTAGATGATTTAATAAATACAATATATAAATAGATATCGATTGGATTGACACAATTCCACCATCATGGAAAATTCAATAACTAATAAACGTTACGGTGACGTTTATTTATCAAAACCACCATAAAAATGATTGTCTGTATTATGAACTTATTAGAAATTAAATTATAAATACACAAATATTTTTTGCCATTTCATTATATCGTAATAAAATTTTGATTATAATATGCTAAGGACTGGAGACTAATGGGAGGAAACATTGATCGCATTACGTACTTTGCTTCAATGAATTATCAAGATAACACTACATCACTTTTATGTCATGTCTTTGGCACCATTAGATCATAATAAGAAAAAGAAAAAATAATATTTAACTTTTTTTTTCATAATTCATTTTTTGTACAATGTTGCTTTCGTTTTTAAGATAAAATAATTGTTCAAAATTGAGAACAAAATATTATAATAAGTAAGAGTATCAGACGTTTAAATGAACCAAGTGTAAATTAGCAAAAAAAAAATACATAAAATATTTACTAATGATTTTAAAATAGCCTTTCTTGCTAGTGCCCAATCGTCTAAAATGAGGGTGGAAAATAATAGATTTTAATCTATACTTACTTCGATAAAATTATCATCAAATACGGAAATAATTATATGCATTATGCGTAAATATATGCGTTAAATTATTTATTTAATCAAAAAAGCAAAAATAATTGCTAAGATTTTTTTTTTGCTCACAAGGTAGGTATAAAATTTTAACAAAAGTTGCCTATTTGCCAAAATTATTTTTGTCTGTTTTGTACAAAAAATACCCATATATTTATAAATTCATGTTGAGCATTTCTTAAACTAACATTATATTAATTTATATACTCACTTATATAAAAGAAAACTTCTTTGAAAAGCTAAAATTTTTTTTTTTTGTAAAACGTGTGATTTAATAAATTAAATAATTTTATAAAGTAGAGAGGTCTTACAGTTAAGATGTCAGGAGAATTCTCATGAGATTCCAATGTCACTTTATTTCATTCTAACAAGAAAACAAATAACCACTCAAATTTGACAGCTGAGAAAGAAAATTCGGCAGTTGAACCGATTGAATTTCGATCGCGCCCCATGTCAAAATTTGAATCATTTTAGTACTGCAACATGTCTCGACTGACCTGAATCATGTGTGCTGTCGCATAATCCGCAATGGAGGGTCACTAGAAAACTGTACAGAAGAAAATTTTACAATAGTTTACCGCGAAAACCGACGTTCGGACACAGAGCGCTTGGCGCGACTGAGCCAAAACCATCGCCGACAACGACGCCCCCGCCTCCCGTGGCGACAGAGGGAGACGGACGATACGGCAGACGGCAAGACAGAACGAGACAACACTATAAGACTGACGAAAAGTGTAACCGATAAAAGACGACCGAATGAACCGTGCTGTTTTCACAGCAAAATCTAAACAAAAAAACTGCAATTCTTCGTATTACATTATCACATATCGACCTTATGAATGCAACGCACTTTATTTGTAAGAAAAAATCGTAAAAAATGCATTTTTTCACCAATTTCTCTAGAAGGTGACATCTGAAATTTTTCCCGCCGGCGGGAATGGGACGACTATGTGCGGTACCGTTTTGTCGCCCGCGAGGACATTGCCGCGACACAGAGAGAGACGGAGTTACAGCGAGGCCCGGAGGCTTATGTGCGTTAGAAAGAGACGGCAATGCGTCGCGCTGTCGTTAAAGAGATGACACACACAGGACTGTCCGGGCGAGTGACAGAGAGGGACGGAGCTGACTCTCGAAAAGAAAGAAAGAGAGAGAGAGGGCGAGAGGGAGTGAGATAACAAGGCCGCGAAGGAGACAAGGTTGGACATTTTTATAGCGCGTGCGAGGGGGATGCAGCGCGCGGGACACAGTTCGAAGTTCGTCGTCCGTATAGCGCCGTCTCTTTTGAGAGTTTTTTATATATGTATATGTGTGACCCGGCAAAGGACAGAATTTGCTTCGAGTGCGAGCGGGGGAGATGTCGGTGCGTATTGCCGTGTCCTTGTCGCGCTTCTGGAGATTTTTCGCGAAATGTGTAAGAACAAAGGACACAGAAGCAGCGCGGGAGGGGGGAGGGGGGAGGGGTGAGGCATATATCTGGGAAGAAATTCGCACTTAGCGATTTGCGAATAGATGGCGCCTAATTACACATTTTATTCGGGAAGGCTTATATATTAAATATATATTAGTATTTAACCGCCCTTGAGGTATTATTATCGAAAATAGAGCTTTAGATATTACGCGAAATTATTTTTTTATTGTTGTACAAATAAAGTATTTATATTGGGACATTAGTTTTATACGACAATATGAATATAAATTGAAAGTAACTTTACATTGACCATTCAAAAATAACTCTTGGTGCAGTATGTATACATGCAATATATAGTTTAGTTAAAATTGAATATCACATTTTCGGGCGTCTCCTAGTATGTGAAATAATTCGAGAATAATAATTTCATAAAGTTCTCTTCTAAATAAAAATAAAAATTATTCAATTCAACCATAGATGCTGCCGAGAGCTCACATGTCAAGGATACATAAAACTGCCAAAATTTGAGTTGTATGGTTGTTAATCATGTGTAGAATGGTGAATGTTACACATATATCAAGTGATCACTTAAACCAGACTTCCATATTCTTCTTCATCTATGTTAAGATGCCAAAATATAAATATAACTCCTAAATGCAGAAATTCACATTGGTAAACAAGCGTTTGGACTAGCAATATTGAAAATAAATATTTTTTCTGGAAAAGTGTGAATAAACTCTACCAACTGAAAGTCCGAAGCATGACTGCTGCGTAGTGAAGCGATCAACACGTTTGACTTGTAAACATATCGTAATGAGCTCGTTTCCGGTTGTAGGTATTATATTAAATATAGGAAATGCGCTTCGCGACAGGGAAATATTCTTTTTTTTAAATTATAATATTTTCGTTGATACTTTGTGGCACATTTTGTAAACTTTATAAAATAAAAAAAAAAAACTAACTTTGTTTAAAAACACTTTCATATTTAGTATTATTTTTCCAACCGGTTTCGACAAGCATCTGTTTATCTTCAGGGACGGATACGTATACATACGTACTCATTGTACTTACCTATCCATCCCTAAATATGACAATGTTGGAAAACAGTTGGTAGGAAATAAAAGTGGTTTGAAACAAAATTTGTAATTTTTGTTAATTTTATAATTTTAATTTATTTTTAATTATATTTCTTATACAGAATATATGTAGGTACATTGGCAGACTCATTGCTAAAAAGCAATATCTTTCAACCAACCAAAAACAGACTTGTTATATCTACTGGTTAAATGTTTATCACCTTATATCTACATTCGTTTGAAATAAGAGAGCAGATATTTTTTGTGCAAAAGTATTGACAAAAAAAAAACAAATTATAAATGAAAAATTAAAAACTTCATTGTTTATTTCAATGGTTGTATTTAAAAATAATAAAAATCATTTTATTTTTTATCAATTAAAATAACGAAAAGAAAGAGTAGGTAAGAAATATTTTTTTATTTAACTTCATGTATTACAGTTTTTTTTTTTTACATTGGCTGGCTTATTGCCCAAAAGCAACATCTTGCAATAAACCAATTTATTTTTGTTTTTATATGTAATGGGTAGGTACCTACTTTTAGTGCACGTTGTTCGCAGTCCTTTGTGCATTTAGGTCGATTCAAAACGCATGTGATTAATATTTTGTAGATTTGTACAATAATGGTGCTATGGTAGTGAGGTAAAGTATTGTTTGCATGTTTGCATCCTGATATAGCGATTGTCCTGACGAAGAGACGGGTACGTCTCAAAACCGGAAGACTAAAATATTTTATATATGTTTATAATTAAATCGATGATTTAATATCTTGTCAATTAATAACACCCATTCATTAAATAGAGTTTAACGCCCAACGTATTTTTCTTTGGTGTCTTCAAGTCTCGTTTGCGTCAAGTTTGAATATTTTTATTTTCTGTAATATTTAAAATGGGCCGAATTAAGCAAAAGCCTGGTCACCCCGTCTCGCGAGAAATATGATGCCCCGCGGGGATACGAAGCCGGGTACTTGTCGGCCGAAGCTCGCCCGCAACCACTGAGCCGCCGGACCGGCCTGCAATTATTCACTTATACGGCTAAATTAATAATGCAAACAAATCTGGATCAATTACGTTCACACGATGTAATGTTCATTATCCATATTTATTTTCTGCCCTGTTTTTATTTTTATTTTTTTAATAAGACTTAAGTTTTGTACTGCCATTTCTTGGTGTACAAAACTTGGTATTTCTCACAACAAATTTTATTAATATTATTTTTTTACATCTCATCAAAGATGAGGGAGAATATGGAAGTCTGGGCATTCACGGGGCTGACGACCGTCATAGGCTGGTTTAAGTGATCACTTTACACACGTGTAACATTCACCAATTCTACCCATTATTGACAACCACACTACTCAAATTTAATTTATTGTTTCGGTATTAACTTTGTGGTAAGACATGTTACAATGATTAAGAAAACACTTGTTTTTATACCACTTGAGTTATATTAAAAATGATTCAGACCTGACGATGGACGTTTAGCTTCCGAAACTAGTAGTCTTTAATAAAACTCATGTGGTATAAAAACATTTTTTTTCTTAATCATTGTAACTACTCAAATTCATGGAAGTTCCATATATATATATATATGAATTAATTTAGAAACATTGTTCTTGAATCACTAGAACTTCACTAGAGACATCTATTAGTGAGATGAAAAGAAGCTTTTTATTGAGCAGAAACTCTTATATTAGTATGTGAGTTCCGAATCCTGGATTATAATCACACACATGAGAAACGCCAGAAAATATCATTTTCATTTTTATTATTTTAACTTATAGTTTGACCAGTTAATTTTATTACCTACATAATTTTTTTTATACATTTATTTCATTTGACTAGGTATTTAAATATAGCTGCATCAATCCATTTATGTAATGAACTACTACTTCTACTACTGCTACCATCACACGGTTTCCTTGCAGGGGTAGGCAAAGAGGATGGAACTGCACACTATTCTGTCCTGACATATGCTCCTCGCTTCCTTTACATCCATACATCAAGTCAAACATGCTCTCCGATTACGCAGACTTTTGACACCACAAGATTTCATTCAGTACATTTGCCACATATACCTACTTTATTAGTCATCATTCGCTCATTCGCTCCACATATCCATACCACCTTAAAGAACTCTTCGTAATCTTTTCAATTATCCCTAGTTCAACCTTACATTCCTTTCTTACATCTTCGTTTTTAATTCTGTCATACATGATTTTCCAGAAATTCCACAGTATTTGGACACACTCAAAATGTTTTTTTTGAAAAACAGAATAATTTGTGTTTCTATTATTTACAAAAATACTTTAATTTCACACTATTTCTGCGGCTCATTTTTAAAAATAAGTATCAAATTCTGGTAGAGTGGGTTCGAACCCAGAAACTCTGACTCAAGATACCGCGACGCTAACTACGGGACCATAACCCGACACAAGTTGCAAGTCTTCTTCTTCTTGGTGTACTTAGGCCTTGTGGCCTGTTTTTAAGAGGGATTAGCCTCCTGCAATGTCAATTCCTAGCTGTCGATCCATCTTTTTGGCTGTCTACCCGGGAGTCGTTTACCTTGGGGTTAGTCGTACAGTGCAATGTGGGGGAGTGTGGATGGTTCCATTCTCCTCACATGCGCACACCATTGTCTCCTTCGTCGCCTAACGACATCTTTGATCTTGCATATTTCCCTTATCCTGGTGTTTCTTATTCTGTCATATAAATTCTTGCCAGATATGCTTCTTAGGGTCTTCATTTCTGACACTCTAAGCGTGTAAGTTGTAAGTATTATTATCAATTGCATTGTAAAACGGTGATCAAAGGTCAGATGTAATAGCGTAATGTTTTGATTCAAGATGTATTCAAATGATAATCGGAATATCACGCGCAAGATGAATGTATGGCGGGAACAGCTTATAAATATATAAAAATGATATATCGACGATAATGATGTTCGGCGCCCCTTTTCCCCAGGGCCCTGCTGGGAAGCCCTAGCGCCGCCCCCTCCCTGTCGAACCAGCGGTTCTCAAACTGTCAGAGGGTTGGAACGCGATTTTTTTATACACGAAACATTTTTTTAACATTTTACATACTAATTCATTCCGCCATAATTTTATTAAAATATATCTTCTTTTTCTACTTACACTAAATTAATATGTGAAATTAAAAAATCCCATTTCTAACTCTTAACCCTACTACATGATGCATGGGATACGGATGTTCTCAAAAACAGGCGAAAATACAAACTTTTAGTATTTTCACCAAGTGATGAGAACATTTGTAGTTGTTAAAACTATTAGTGTTTTTGTAAATTTTAAAAGAAGTGGTCGAACAAGTATTTTATATTTTAATATTTAAATCATCACGTTTCATGTTTAAATCATCAATTATCACATCGACATCAGTCTGATGATGTCGGTAATGATAAAACCTAGCCACTGGTAAAATATAATAAAAAAGTGGAAAAACGATTAAATTATTGTTTTATCATATAAAATGTAGTTCCAACAAGAAATATCAGTACGAATCATAATTTTATTTCATTACACATGACTAGTTTAAAAAACTAACACATGTTTTCATATACAGGTGAAAAGTAAAACTATACTTTTGTTTTACTTTTCACCTGTAGATGAACACATGTGTGAACAAAAAACTGTTAGTTTTCGAAACTAGTCGTGTGTAATGAAATAAAGCTCACTAAGCGGTATTGTTAAATAATGTGTTAAATAAAAAAATTAACATGTCATTCCATTAAGTTAATACCGAATCAATAAATAATATAAAATTCTTATAATTAAGAACTTCTCTCAGGTGTTCTAAGATGTGTAAACACTTCTCGATTCGGTTATCAACCTTACGGTTGATATCACTGTGGCATTAAATGTTGATTTTATTATTTAAATACAAATATAATCTAAAGGTGTTACAGTTTTAGGACGAGTGGCCGAGAGTCTCATGGGCCATGGGGGGGCTTGACTTTGTCGGCCTGTTTTCACAAAGGACCTGACCACACAAACAACAAGAATATAGAACAATATTATACATAT
Source organism: Brachycentrus maculatus (assembly GCF_059751285.1). Classification (NCBI taxonomy): domain Eukaryota; kingdom Metazoa; phylum Arthropoda; class Insecta; order Trichoptera; family Brachycentridae; genus Brachycentrus; species Brachycentrus maculatus. The sequence goes on from NW_028280859.1 coordinate 1,440,848, forward strand.
TTATAATTTTAATTGCGTATAAAAAATTGGTCCTTGTATCTACCAATATAACAAATTTAATATGGTTCTTAATAATTATGTGGGTACAATTTAAGAAGAACGATTTGGCTGTCTGTTGCCTTTTGTATGCTGAAGATGCTGTGTTTCTTGGCGATAGTAGAGGACATCTACAGGAGCTGGTGACAATGTGGTTTAATGTGTGCAAGAAAAGTTATGTGTGATTTGCTGATGAATGTGCAGCAAATCTTAAAATATCGCTCACTCCTTTCAACAACGTCATAAATAAAAAAAAAGATTTTCAGGAGATCGTCAGTGAGAATGTATTAAAAATATATATCAAGCCACTTATTGAACTTTTTACTATGCAACAGATCTTTTTAGGTAAAACATGAATGTTTTTTCTCCATTTGAAAAATATTAAGTATATTAAAAAAAAAACAATTAAACGATACCTTTTCTTCAAAATGCAAACACAACACTTTCTGCCCTGTAGCGGGTAAATATTAAGTTAAAAATATGCCGTTTTTACTGAGATATAGTACATTTTCTGTGCATTCCGAAAACATGCACAACTAAAAATTGACTATTTTTGATATATGACGTGATCTTGAAAGGAGTGAGCGATAAGGTTTTTTATTGAAACGAATGTAGATCTGGGTGTAAAATATTAGTGGAGGGGAAATTGTGGAACAATTGATATTTTCATATATTTGAAAAGTATGTTTTCTAGGGATGGAAATATTGGTAAATATATTGAAAGAAGGGTCAGTGCTGGGAACAGAGTGAAGTGTGCACTGAAGTCAGTTAAAGCAAAAAAAAGCTTATGACGAAAGCTAAACTGGCCGTACACAATGGAGGTCTGATACCAAAACTTACTGAAGCATGGAGTTAGCAAAAGAAGCATGAAAGTAGATTGAATGCAATCAAATGGCGATTTCTCAGACGAAAGTGCGGCAAAACGGTGTAAAATGATAATTGTTCAAATGGTGGTAAAAGGAAATAATGCAACACTGAGTTAAAACATGATCAAGCTGAATCGAATGAGTGAAGAAATAAAAGAAAAGCAAATTTGTGAGGTGAATGTTGTTTGAAATAGAAGCAGAGGAAGGCCGAGGAAAACTTGTAATGATCAAGTATTTCAAGTACTTGGGCATGGTTGTGTCAGTTGGTAGAATCAATTATCGGCTGGTATGTATGACGAGATTAATGAACGTGGAAGAGGCGAAGATTGTTTTACAAAGACAGATTGGTGTGGCGTTCTACTCTCTCTGCCTACCCCTGCGGAGAAGTGGCAAGGAACATATCGAGGAAAACTTGAAACTTGGCATGATCAAGTTTTTTTTGAAAAACTCGATTGATCACGTTTGTTCAAGTTATCACTACATCGTTAAAATAAGGTGCCTTATGCACTCTTGGATGAGCAATGGAGTAAGAAGGAGGAAAAAAATGGTTTGCTCATTTGTTCATGATAACGTAATGAATAAGAATCTCGGCTGTCCAAACTCAAAACACAGTAAGGGAAATTTTTTTTGAAGTTCGTTTTTTTGAATTTTTTGACCGAGTAGATTCTACTTAGTCCAAAAATGCAAAAAAAAACGCACTACAAAAAAATGTCCGTTACTGTGTTTTAAGTTTGGACAGCTGATCTACGTAATGGTTAAAACAATTTTTTTATTCATCTTTGATGAGATATCAAAAAATAATATGAAAATAACTCCTGTAATTGGAGATAATCCAGATTTTGTGAACAAGTATTTGGACACACTCAAAATGTTGTAAATAAATTATCTGGTCAAATTATAAGCTTAAATAATAAAAATGAAAATGGTATTTTCTGGCGTTTCTCATGTGTGTGATTATAATCCAGGATTCGGACCTCACATACTAATATAAGAGTTTCTGCTTAGTAAAAAGCTTCTTTACATCTCACCAATAGATGTCTCTAGTGAAGTTCTAGTGATTCAAGAACAAGGTTTCTAAATTGGTTCATATATATAGAACTTCCAAGAATTTGAGTAGTGTGGTTGTCGATAATGGGTAGAATTGGTGAATTTTACACGTGTGTAAAGTGATCACTTAAACCAGCCTATGACGGTCGTCAGCCCCGTAAATGGCCAGACTTCCATATTCTTCTTCATCTTTGATGAGATGTCAAAAATAATATGAAAATAACTCCTGTAATTGGAGATAATCCAGATTTTGTGAACAAGTATTTGGACACACTCAAAGTGTTGTAACTACGTAATGGTTAGAACATTTTATTTTTTATTATTCATATGTTAGATACTGCGTATACTTACACATTTTATGAACAACATTCTTTAAATATCCATTGTTTTAAAATAAAAAATAAAAAAGTGATTAATTATCCGTTATCGAGGGTTTACGATGAACATATTGTTCCCGATTTTTTATCAAAAGCGTGCCACATTTTGTTGCCAGGATAAAAAATACTTTAAATGGAAATAAAAAGCGCCGTGGTGAGATATAATTGACATTTTTGGATATTTATTCGGTCCCATGGCATAATTTATCATATCAGCCGCGGGATGTTTTGTCTTTTGTTGAAAATATTAAATAGAACCATTCGATGTTTTACGAGTTGGGTTGATCTGGGAATATCAAACTTTTTTTATTTACGAACAAATTACATCAATATATTTAATTTATTATTAGATTAAAACCAATATTTTTAGCTTTTCCACTTTTTTATTTGACCAGCGACCGGGTTTCGTCGTTACCGACATCATCAGACTGGTAAAAATATGATAAAAATATTGGTTTTAATCTAATAATAAATTAAAAATGCAATTCCATCACGAAGTGTCAGTGGATAATATAAATCTATCAATATATTTGCTTGATATCTACTCTAAAAATACGTGTAGTACTTATAAAATATAATAATAAAAAAATAAATCCCTTACCGCACCCCAATGGTGCATAGGGCACTGCTTCTTGTAAACGCAGTGTTATCTCGATCGATTACACATGAAGGAAAGGTGATCAGCCCTCCACTCCAGGTACCAGTCCAGTGTAATATTGAATAAATATTAGAGTGAAAAAATCACTTATATTTATTAAACCCCCCTGGGAATCGAACCCGGGACCTCCAGAACGGTAGGTGAGCATGCTGACCATTACACTAGGGAGGCGGATAAAATATACACAAAATAAATTTTGATACGTCAACATAGATGACGAAGAATAAGAAAGTCTGTTTATTTACAGAATTGATGACCTGTCCCATGGATTTTAAGAAATATTATTGACCAAAAAAAGTCTTAAAAAAGAGATATTACCACAAAATGTTGATTATACACTATATACATACCATGCCATATTAATTTGCCATATTAATATTAACATCTATTATCGATAAAATTAAGAAAGGTGTTTTGAGACGGTTTGGACATGTAGAAGGAATGAGTGAGGAGAGAACGGTAAAACAAATTTATGAGGCGAATGTTATTGGGAAAAGAAGCAGAGGAAGACCGAGAAAAACATGGCACGATCAGGTATGCCAAATACTTGAAAGTGGTCAGGTTAGGAGTCGTAACAATCGGCGGGTATGTATGAGGAGATGCATGAACGTGGAAGAGGCGAAGAATGTTTGCAAGGACAGAGTGGTGTGGCGCTCTATTCTCTCTGCCTACCCCTGCGGCGAAGTGGCGTGATGGTTAGTTAGCCATATTAATTTTGTATTTTACGTAACGTTATTTTTCGTGTTTAATTTATTATTTTTGTATTGTTAATAATGTTATTTATAATAATGTTATATTAAATTTTCTCCTGGATTGCTGAACTTCGTATGTTATAGTTGATTTAAACATATTTTTCTGCATAATTCTGTTGATTTATTATTTTGAAAAAAAAATATCCTTGCATTATAAAATATTATTTCGTAAACTGTTAGATATACGAGTATATACATTACATATACATACATACATATATAGTAAAGCATATCAAGAACTTTTGAAATGACTATAAAATTACCATTCCTTCAGGATATTTCCAAAGGTTCATCGTTCTTTAGTCACGTAACGTATCAACACATGTATTTAAATTAAAAATTAAAATTATAAAACGGTACCAATAATTTCATTCCGATTACACTTGTATTATGAGTGCACGTTTTAAATATGTTAATTTCTCAAATTAAATCATCTGATCATTTTAAACTGTTTTTGTAATTCAATTTAAATATATCTAATCATCTTACCACGTACTGGTTACGCTCATTTTAATTCTCAGCAGTTTATCGATCTTTTGTACTTATGCCAATTCTTATCAGGGTTTTAACCCTGCAATTTTATTTTTTACAATGTGTTATAATATATTCTGCCTTTGGCATTAAGAGGGTTAATGATGATTTAGACGTGTTAAATCTTCATTACTTGGTCCATTTGTATTCTGTTTTTTTTTTGCAATAGGTTTGTTAAGAAATTATAGCTTTATTACCTGCTATACGGTATTTTGAAAGAAATGAAACAACTTATAAATACATTTACTGCAACTACCGAACACGCAAAAAAGACTTAAAATATATACTATTATAATATATGATAGTATATGGTTAGATAGTGGAAATAAAGGTACTTACAAGTATGTAACATGTCTGTAGGTTGCTATTAGATTTTATTTTTAAAATAGCCATGATATAAGGTTCATTAAAAAATTAATTGTGATAAGACATGTTTTTTGTCACGAAAAAAGAAATAATTATTTTAAATCTATTTTTTGGTAAAATAAGGTACTTTATAATGAGTTTACAATAAATAATTGGGTAGAAAAAAATCTCAAATTATTTCAATACTAAAATAACACGAGATACATTAAATTGATAACTCACGACAATATGGAAGTCAAGGAATTTACAAACAGGGTTTACAGCTTGTCATAGGATGGTTTAAGCGATCAGTGTATGTATATGTAATATGGTATTTATAATCCATGATTGCCAACCACACGAATCAAATTTCGGAAGTTATATATACGTTTCAATTTAAATAATCGTACACATGCTACATACTTCTAAGTTAAAAAAATATTTGCAGAAACTTTCATAAAATATAGGTGTGTGACATTTTTTCCATTATCAATTAAAAAATCTTTTAAAACGGAGGATCTGAATCCAGAATTTTTGAACAAAGTTTTGGACACAAATGTTGTGAATAAAATTACTGGCTAAATTATAAGCTTCATTAATATTTGATATCAGTTATCAGGAAATTTCCAGCATATAAAATAATCTGATATAAAAGATACCCTCTCCGCTAAATAAATAAAAGTTTTCACAAACAAACCATAAATTTTTATTATGGATATATTTATACTTTTAAAAACGCAAGAAAATAACCTAGATTTTTTAACATGTATTTGGACACATTCAAAATGTTGTGAAACTTCCATGTCTTTCATGAATATATCTATTTATTTGTTCAATAACTAAAGTTTATTACCACCACCTCCGTAGCGCAGTGGTCAGCGCGTTTGACTACCATCCTGGAGGTCCCGGGTTCGATTCCCAGGGGGGTCAAAATAAATATGGCCGTTTTTCACTCTCATATTTATTTAATATCACCCTGGACTGGTACAAGAAGCGCAGGGCTTGCCTTCGTGCAATTAACCATCAAGATAACACCGCGTCGCTACGATGCAGTGCCCTATGCACCATTGGGTGCGGATAAGGGTTAAAAGAAGAAGAAGAAAAAGTTTTTTTTTGCCACAAAGTGAACTAAATCCGGCGATTAAGTTTTATGGCGAGAAAAATGTTTAGAATCGCAGAATTTTAGTTTCACATAAAAAGTGAAATAAATTTAAATGTCATTGGGTCTCCTTTTATATTTTATTGAACAGGTGGTGACAACAGTCGGCGGAGGACAAAAAAAGGAATTTGTTTTACTTATTGTGTCCTTACTGTCTTTATATGAGTTTTTTTTAAATTCATTTCCGCTAGGATATCATTTAAACATATACGGAATGAAAGTTCATTAAGTTGTTCTCATTTGACAAGGGCGGAACAGATGTCCTGACGGATTTTTTCCGGGTTTTACGGCTTAATATTAATTAAGATAATAATTCAGATGACTTTGTCTCATTATACGGAACAAAGTTGAGACATTATACGAATAGGCATACTGTCTTGTAATTTCCCAAAAATCTTTAACTAAAATTATGTACCTACTTATTTTTTTTTTACAAAAAAAGGTAATAATATTAGTATATAACCACCATCTTAAGCGAATTCGTTTGAAAATGCAATAACTAGGCGAAACAATGGTCACAATATTAATTTTTATTTGTTTTTAATAAAATACAATTAAGTAGACTCAAAAAAATCTGTGTTTGATTTAAAAATTAATTCATCAATTTTATAATTATTGAAAATATTAATGGTAACAATTATGTATAGTACATAGTTATAAAAACAAAATGTTTGTAGATAAACACTTCTGAGAGATCGCATTTCAACCGCATTCAGTCTACTTTCATCCTTCTTTAGCCAACTCCATGTTTCACTTCCATGCATAAGGGTCGGAACCAGGACTCCGTTGTGTACTGCCAGTTAAGCTTTCGCTGATAGGTTTATATAAATGTGTAGTAAATTATTTCTATGCAAATATACCTACGGTATCAGTTCCCAGTCAGTTGACCCAGACTAAGATATATCCCTTGACCTCTGTGGGTCTGAGCAGGGGATGGGTGGGGGGTGGGAACCCAGTGGGGGGGAGAAGGAAGGATAAGGGTGGGGGTAGCTGTGATATGTCCACTTACCCTCAAGCTCATGCAATATTCACTTTCGTCTAGGCAAGGCGTGCATCCTGAAATAAGTGATAAATATTATTATATTTTCATATCTCAGTATAGATGAAGAAGGATATGGATGTGTGAGTATTGACAGGGCTTGTGACCTGTCAAGGCTGGTAAGACGATCACTTTACACGCGTGTAACATTTGCCATGCTAACCATGATTTACAACCATGCTACTAACTTTCTCTTTTTTTGTGTGTTTATTAGGTTAAAAAAACAATAAAAAATGTAAAAAAAGAACTCCGCTGAAAAGACACAAAAAATGGCTTGGTGGGTCTCTGCAAAAAAAAATGTTCTACATATCGCTCACTCCTTTCAAGAACGTCATAAATAAAAAATCGTCAATTTTCAGTTGTGCATGTTTTCGAAATGCTCAGAAAATGTACTTTATCCCAGAAAAAGAGGCATATTTTTAATTTAATATTTACCAGCTACAGGGCAGAAAATGTTGTTTTTGCATTTTGAAGAAAAGGTATTGTTTAATTATTTTGTTGAAAATATTGAATATTTTTCAAATGGAGAAAAAACCTTCAGGTTTTACCTAAAAAGATCTGTTGCACAGTAAAAAGTTCAATAAGTGGCTTGATGTTTATTTTTAATACATTGTGTTATATTTTTAAACATTAAAAACGTTCTCCTGAAAAATCAAGTTTTTTGATTTATGACGTTCTTGAAAGGAGTGAGCGATATGTAAAAATTGTGATTTAAATAAATGTATACAAAAACTCAAATTACACTGGCTAACAATTTACAACTTTACTTTTGTAACTTGCATGAAAATACCTGATCTTAATGCACTTTGCATAACTGAATTCAAAAACGAAAGCAAAAAAAATGTAGTACGTCAGATTTTTTAGTTACGAATATTTTTAATTCTGATATTGACTAAAGTTTATCTTATTATTTATGTATAAATATATATTAACATATAATGCTGTCGTATTCAATATTAATAAGTTAATTTACATATTTCCACTGTAACTCCATAATTATCTATACTTTTTTTTAATCCCTTAGACCTTAGACTAAAACATGTCATAGATACCAACCACATACTAACAATAATATGACTGTAACATCAAAACAACGTGATACAAGCTTGTCACCATATAGATTTTGAATAAGAACGATTAACTTAGTCCAAATCAGTTATCAAAATTTCAGCTACAAAATCATTGTTGGCCAGTGTTATTGGAACTCATACATACAGGGTGTCCCATAATCCAACGTTTTGCTTTTAAGGGGTGTTAGGCCAGCTTATGCATCACTAAAAATTAAAAATGTGACCTCAGTAAAATGATCATTATTCAGTATTGTAAAACATATATAAAAATCCCTAAATATGAAAATTTGAAAAAATGGCACTCAAAAAACTGATCTTAGGCGTAGATATTCTGGAAAATCAATCATGAGTCATGAGATGACCTAACACTCCTTAAAATATATATCATATTTGTTGAGATATTAACCTACAAAAAGTACAATCATTCGGGTCGAAGTATAACTAACATCTTGCAAATATAAGAAATGCGCTCCCTCAGACGAATGTGTGGAAAATCATTGTATGACAGAATTAAAAACGAAGATATAAGAAAGGAATGTAAGGCTGAACGAGGAATAATTGAAAATATTAGAAAGAGCTCTTTGCGGTGGTATGGACATGTGGAGCGAATGGATAGCGAGAGAATGACTAAGAAAATATATGTGGCGAATGTGAGAGGGAAAACAGAACGTGGACGACCGAAAAAGACTTGGCACGATCAGATCAATCAGAACCTAAAATCTGGCGGTATCAAAAGTCTGCGTAATCGGAGGGCATGTATGACTAGATGTATGGATGTGAAGGAGGCGAGGAGTGTATGTCAGGACAGAAGAGTGTGGCGTTCCATCCTCTCTGCCTACCCCTGCGGGGAAACGGCGTGATGGTAGTAGTAGTAGTAGTAGTAGTCAATATAAATATATTTTCACTTTTATATTTAATAGATAACAATATTAGATCCCGGCTACACCCCTTTCAATACGTACTCATGTATCACAAAGCGTCTGATAGTTGGTACCGCACTAGGTACAAAGTTGGGTGGTTGCCCACTGCATAAGTTAGTAGAAGGTACATGGATCCTTCGTCCGTTCATTAATATTCAGGGAGTCTCATCACAACTTGGACAGTCTAGTCTAGATTTAGTGGCTAACACAAAAACAATGGTATGTAGTAGCTGTTTCATCTTGAAATAATACAGTATAATAATAAAACAGCAAATAATTTTTAAGAACAGTATTTTGTACATTAAAAGCATTGATAACTTCGTGATATGGTAATAAAACACATAAAGATAATGTAGAAAAATTAGAAAAAAGTAAAGCAATCAATTAAGACTTAATAATATACCCATATAAAATAACCGACTAAATTTAACTGCGAGTCCACTTTTTAAAAAAATATTCCCATTGAGATTCATTTATCGCCTTTCTCTCTTTCAAAATTGTATTTTTATACAAATCGCTCACTCCTTTCAAGAACGTCATAAATAAAAAATCGTCGATTTTCAGTTGTGTATGTTTTTGGAATGCCCAGAAAATATAATATATCCCAGCGAAAGAGTCATATTTTTAACTTAATATTTACCCGCTACAGGGCAGAAAGTGTTGCTCTTGCATTTTGAAGAAAAGGTATTGTTTAATTATTTTTTTCTTCTTTCTTCTTAAATATTTTTCAAATGGAGAAAAAACCTTCAGATTTTACCTGAAAATATCTGTTGCACAGTAAAAAGTTCAATAAGTGGCTTGATATTTATTTTTTAAAACATTGTATTATATTTTTAAACGTTAAATTGGTCTTGGTGAATGTTACACACGTGTAACATTCACCAATTCTACCCATTATTGACAACCACACTACTCAAATTCTTGGAAGTTCAATATAAATATATGATCCAATGCTTGAAACATTGTACAAGAATCGCTAGAATTTTCACTAGTGACATCTATTGGTGAGATGAAGAAGCCTTTTTATTGAGCAGAATAATAATCATGCCCTTATAATTGCATTGATAAGTCATTACAAAATACGAATATCAGTGCCTAATGGCCTATGGGAAATGACATGCAGACCAGTGTGTAATGTGCATTAGAATTAGAAGGAGTCGTGCCGGGAGGATGCAAGACGCGAGTGTGTGGAGGAAGAAAGCCGCCGTCAGATGTCCGAAGGAGATAAGTATCGCGAGAGGAGCAGGAACGAGAGGATGATGATGCTGTATTGGGTGTCCGCTCACGTCATCTGGAGAAGTGCCTACAGTCGGACAGAATCGAATTGGGGCATGTTTAAACAAATATGATATTATTTATATTGACATCATAACATATCGTAGATGAAGAAGAATATGAAAACCTGGGTATTTACAGAGGTAAAGATTTGTCATAGGTTGGTTACTAAGTGATCACTTGATACACGAGGAACATTTACCATTCTACCCATGATTGACTATTACACAACTCAAATTTGTATATATATATATATATATATATATATATATATATATATATATATATATATATATATATATATATATATATATATATATATATATATATATATAAATATAAATATATATATATATAAATATATATTTATATAAATATATATATATATATATATGTATATATATATATATATATATATATATATATATATATATATATATATATATATATATATATAAATATATATATATATATATATATATATATATATATATATATATATATATATGTATGTATATATATATATATATATATATATATATATATATATATATATATATATATATATATATATATATATATATATATATATATATATAAATAAATAATTTAATACACACCTTATCTATGAGCTCTCGGCGCCATCTATTATTAAGTAAAATAAGTTTTTTTTTATTTAGTAGAAATTCATGAAATACATGTATTTTAAGCTTTTCCCCGAATTATTTTAAACTATGAGACGCCTGAATACATGATTATCCTGTTGATCCTAAGTGGATAAACATAGATTTGTGAACAGAGATTTGGACACTTGGAATATTGTCAATAATTATATTGTTGATTGATTACGCATAAACGTTGTGTATTAATATGATGATAAAACTAAAACAATAAAAACACATTTTTGAGACCATTTTTCAATTATTAATGTATAAGACGATTAATTTCGAGAACTACACATGTTCTCATCATAAGTTGAAAATGCAAAATTTTATTTTCAACTGTTGATAAGTGGCAACTGTTGATAAAATGTGGTCTATCATAAATTGTATTCAGCTGTCTGACTATCGAGATGTTCGTCATGCCTGTTACATATTCCAGTTCGTCCCTGGCAGCCGGCGCTTAGCTGAGACACACACAACAGTGTAGCACGATGACTCGGCAGGATGCGAACCCTGGGCTCCCATCTCCATCTCTGGGGATTGATCCACCGTCAGCCGTCACCCCTCGCCAGCACGCCCCCTTTGTAATATTCGCTATTGACAATCGCGGCGTAATATTCCTATCTCGTGTCTAAATGATCAATAAGAGATTTCATCTATGAAAAAAAACAGTCAAACCAAATGGTAGATGAAAATATTATAAATCGCTCACTCCTTTCAAGAACGTCATAAATCAAAATACTTGATTTTTCAGGAGAACGATTTTAAAGTTTAAAATATAACACAATGTATTAAAAATAAATATCAAGCCACTTATTGAACTTTTTACTGTGCAACAGATCTTTTTAGGTAAAACCTGAAGGTTTTTTCTCCATTTGAAAAATATTTAATTTATTTATAAAAATAATTAAACAATACATTTTCTTCAAAATGCAAAAACAACATTTTATGCCCTGTAGCGGGTAAATATTAAGTTAAAAATATGCCTCTTTTGTTGGGATAAAGTACATTTTTCTGGGCTTTCGAATGCATGCACAACTGAAAATTGACCATTTTTGATTTATGACGTTCTTGAAAGGAGTGAGCGTTATGTGTTAGATGATTTAAGTTTTTTCTTATTGTGTATTCAATTGATCTTATTCGTTTCTTCGCGAAAACCAAAGGAATGATGAAAATCATTCCTAGTATTGTTTTTTAGTTATATATTTTATATTTGTCCGTCTCCGTAGTGTAATAGTCTGCGCGCTCGGCTACCGTTCTGGAGGTCCCGGGTTCGATTCCCAGAGGGGGATCTAATAAATATTAATGATTTTTTCACTCAAATATTTATTCCATATTACCCTGGACTGGTACCTGAAGCGGAGGGCTGATCACCTTCCCTTCGTGTGATAACGATCAAGATAACACTGCATTTATATGATGCAGTGCCCTATGCACCGTTGGGGTGCGGATAAGGGTTCGAATGAACGAAAAATTTATATTATTTTTTGACATCTCATCAAAGATGAAGAAGAATATGGAAGTCTGGGCATTTACGGGGCTGACGACCGTCATTGTAGGCTGGTTTAAGTGATCACTTTACACACGGATAACCTTCACCAATTCTACCCATTATTGACAACCACACTACTCAAATCCTTGGAAGTTCTATATATATGAACAAATTTTGTAAGTACCTACATTGTTCTTGAATAATAAATAAATGACCAATAAAGAATTTCCAATTATAATTGGAGATAATCCAGATTTGTGGACAAGTATTTGGGGTTTTGAAGAAAACATTTGTTTTTTTACCACTTGAGTTTATTAATGAAACTAGTTTAGGAAGCTAAGCTTCCATCTTCAGGTCTAAATGTAAACTAAAACATAATAATCAATAACAAAAAAACATTTTAATGTTTTATTTAACATTTAGACCTGAAGATAAAAGCTTAGCTTCCGAAACTAGTTGACATAAATAAACTCAAGTGGTAAAAAAACAAGTGTTTCCTTTAACAATTTAAACATGTCTTACCACAAAGTTAATGCCGAAACAATAAAAAAAGTATTTGGACACACTCAAAATATTGTTAAAATAATTGTTGTCATAAACAATAAAATTTTATAAAGTTTCATTTATAAGTATTGTTGTATGTGTACTTGGCATGTGAAAACCTAGTGAACGCTTATTGTTGTAAATTATAATTTGTAATTAAATACATTTATGACGAAAAATTAATAAAATAAATATTATGTATTATATTATATGAGAGTAGGTGCACCTTTGGACATGTTTAAATCATTTTAATTCCTTCATTGTTTTCCTTGGCCCTCTTTCACCATTATGTAATAATTTATTCAAATGTATATATCATCTCGAGTCCCATCTACCCCCTACCCTGAACCGGCGATCCCTTACACAGCCACCCCGTGGACCAAAGCATCCCGCAGCTATGTTTACCGAGACGAATCTGGCCGTATCTCACCATTTATATGTGTTTATTTGACCCACCGTCAATAAGATAACATTCTAAACTATCTTTTATCGTATTGTGTTTTAGAGTGTGAATTTGTTTTGTCCCTAGAATCGCTTTATTACACGGGGACATGTCATCGGTGTCCTTTGAACGTCTCCTGGGTTACACGGTGACAAAAAAACGTGGTCTTCTTTGTTCGTGCCCGCCAACGTGTCCCCAAAAATGTTGTTGGACATTTTCGTCCCTTGTTATTTTTAATCTAGTATCTAAACAATGTTGTCCGACATTTTTATGTCGTGTTCTTTGACTGTCTTCGGCGTTAAACGATTTTCGAGGAATGCTTCGGGACATTTTAGAAATGTGTTTCGATTATTTTCCGTATTACGCGTTAATAATTCATTCAAACCCTTATCCGCACCCCAATGGTGCATAGGGCACTGCAACATATAAACGCAGTGTTATCTTGATCGTTAACACACGAAGGAAAGGTGATCAGCCCTCCGCTTCAGGCACCAGTCCAGGGTAGTATTGAATAAATATTAGAGTGAATGTATCACTTATATTTGTTATATCCCCCTCTGGGAATCGAACCCGGGACCTCCAGAACGGTAGCCGAGCGCGCTGACCATTACACTACGGAGGCGTACAAAACCTAATAATACTAATAATAATTGTATGTAATTTAAATAGAATCATTTTTGTAAAATACTACCTTATTAAGGGAACATTTGGCATTATTTATTTCGTTTTCATTGATTTGGCGATTATTATATAGGAACTCCATTTTTATATAAAAAAAAAAAAACTAACTATCACGCCGCTTCCCCTTAGATAGGAAGATATTATAGAATGCCACACCAATCTGTTTTTGCACACAACTTTCGACTCATCCACATTCATACATCTTCTCATACATATACGCCAATTATTCTGACTACCATTTATTGTTTAAAATTTAAATTTGTTTAAAATATTCTTACAATATATATACACAAACTTACTATCTGTACTTTCACTTGTTGATGAGAACATCTGTAGTTCTCGAAATTAATCATGTTCGCTTTAATAAATTCAAAAAGTGGTATTAAACAAGTGTTTTATTTTGAATCATGTAAACTGAAATATTATTTTTTGACATCTCATCAAAGATGAAGAAGAATATGGAAGTCTGGGCATTTACGGGGCTGACGACCGTCATAGGCTAGTTTAAGTGATCACTTTACACACGTGTAACATTCACCAATTCTACCCATTATTTAAAAAAGCTTCTTTACATCTCACCAATAGATGTCTCTAGTGAAGTTCTGGTGATTCAAGAACAAAGTTTCTAAATTGGTTCATATATATATATAGAACTTCCAAGAATTTGAGTAGTGTGGTTGTCAATAATGGGTAGAATGGGTGAATGTTACACGTGTGTAAAGTGATCACTTAAACCAGCCTATGACGGTCGTCAGCCCCGTAAATGCCCAGACTTCCATATTCTTCTTCATCTTTGATGAGATGTCAAAAAATAATATGAAAATAACTCCTGTAATTGGAGATAATCCAGATTTTGTGAACAAGTATTTGGACACACTCAAAATGTTGTACACAGAATAATTTAGGCCAAGTTTTTTAATTTATGAATTTTCCCATTTATTCCAAACTCCTTTATAATAGCTTATAGCTTGAGCATAATTATTGGTTATTTGTTGGTTAGTTGTAAGATGTTGCTTTATTGCAATTAGTCCACCAATGTTCACATGCTATGTATGAGAAAAATTAAATCATAATTTATATTTTAAACCTAACTAACTAACTAACCACCACACCGCTTTCCCGCAGGGGTAGGCAGAGAGAATTAAGGCCACACGACTCTGTCTTTGCAAACATTCTTCGCCTCTTCCTCTTCTCATACATACTCACCGAATCTTACGACTCCTAACCTGACCACTTTCAAGTATTTAACAAACCTGATCGTGCCATGTTTTTCTCGGTCTTCCTCTGCTCCTTTTTCCAATTACATTCGCCACATAAATTTGTTTTACCGTTCTTTCCTCACTCATTTGTTCTACATGTCCAAACCATCTCAACACACCTTTCTTAATTTTACCGATAATGCTTATCTCAGCTTTGCATTCCTTCCTTATTTCACTATTCGAAAATCTATCATACATCGTTTTGTCGCGCATTCTTCGCGCATTTCGACTGCATTCAGTCTACTTTCATCCTTGTAATAACATCACAAATAAAACCATAACTCAAATGAGAAATACAAATATATTTATTTCATAATTTAGCCTGCCAGACCCTATATTTGATTTTTTCTTGATGTAACGAATTTATTATATTTTATTCTATAAGGATGGCGTGAAATCCTGATTGATATTTGTACTGCAGCAATTAAATCTAATTATTGTAAGGACGCTCACTTTTAACGCGTATCCATCCTGTGCTTGGGTACTTATACTCGAGTCAAGTCGACTGAATTTAAAAGAGAGAAAAAAAAATCGACTTTGATCCTTTTAAAAACTTCTACTGTTTATTTTAACAAAATGTCAAAGCTATATTATTTATTTTATCAGACACTGCATTATTCACTTTCTACGGATGTTACATCAATATTATAGCTGACTCAACTGGAGATGAAACATCTATCGTTTATATGTTAGAAGATGGAAGTCTGAGAATACCAGGATTTACCACCTGGAAAATGTTTTAATGGTATACTTATATTTAATTTTATTCATTGATTTGGTAGTCACTATGTAGTCTTAGCATTTTTAATTCAAGTGTTGCTTGGTAAATACCACCAAGTTCTTAAAATCTATTGTGACGCATTCCGCGGTGTTTGAAATTGATACGGAATGCATCAAACGCGTTTTTAACGAACGAATGTGTTTTAAGAAATCGTAGTATTTACTTTGTAAAAGTTCAATTAAAAACATATTGATTCGTTTTTTTATTTTTATTTTCACGTTGTACCTATACTTGAATTTTGGCTCTTAAGGCATAGGAAAACACAAATGAAATTCAATGTTGTTAGGTAACTTGCCTTTACACCTTCAATATATTTCAATGTACCTTCTATGATACCTCTTTGAATTTCACATAACAAACAAAAGTTTGTATTTTCACTTGTTGATGAGAACATTTGTAATTCTAGAGTAAATATGGAATCATATAAGTAAGAAATAATAGTATCTATCAAGTAAAACTATAATTGATCATTTAAAAAAAAAACAAATGAAGAAGGATGAAAGTAGACTGAATGCAGTCGAAATACGTTCTCTCATTAGAATGTGCGACAAAACGATGTATGATAGATGTGCGAATAGTGAAATAAGGAAGGAATGCAAATCTGAGATGAGCATTATCGGTAAAATTAAGAAAGGTATGTTGAGATGGTTTGGACATGTAGAACGAATGAGTGAGGAAAGAACGGTTAAACAAATTTATGTGGCTAATGTAATTGGAAAAAGGAGCAGAAGAAGACCGAGAAAACCATGGCACGATCAGGTTTGTTAAATACTTGAAAGTGGTCAGGTTAGGAGTCGTAAGATTCGGTGAGTATGTATAAGAAGATGCATGAACGTGGAAGAGGCGAAGAATGTTTGCAAGGACAGAGTGGTGTGGCGCTCTATTCTCTCTGCCTACCCCTGCGGGGAAGCGGCGTGATGGTTAGTTAGTTACAAATGAAAAACACAAAATAAAAGAAACTGTAAAAAAGGTATACGTAGGAATAAGTGATTTGGAATTAAAGAATTTTTTCATATACCAGACTACTCATTAAAACTATAACAATGAAATATTTTGGATTAATATTGAATACATTTATTTTTGTTCTACATGATACGATAACGACAAGATCTCGCATTGTTTCGATAATAAGGGTCTGCATATAAAATACACACGTAAGTCCTCCAACGAGGCTTATTTACTCAACACAAATTATATTTTCTCACGTATTAAAAGGATTTTATTCCAGGATACCACAATAAGCGTAACTGAGAATTACTTTCACGAGGAGTACGTATTAACAAAAGTAATTAAAAGCTCTGTGTAAAGGATATAGAAACAGGAAAAAATAAAGGAAAACTGCAAAGGAAGTCGTAAAATTATTTACGTAGACTTAAAATAGGCTGTTCATGAGAATTTTATGGATATTAATACATGTAATATGAAGATCAATTTTAAGTCAGTTTTACATTTTTTCATAAAAAAGCTTAGTATCTACTTCTAAAATAAATAAAAAAAATATTTGCGTAAATATTCGTACATCCTTTGTACGTATTCAATGGTGCATAGGGCACTACACCATATCAATACAGCGTTATTTCGATGTTTCAACAGATAGTTTTATGATTTTTAAAAAGTTTTTTTTCTTCATAAAAATATATTGAAAATGTACTTCTGAAATAACGTTTTTTTTTTTAATTTTTAAAATATGCAAGTATTCATTGTCCGCATTCAATGGTACTGCATCAGATTTATACGATAGATGGCAGTTCCAACTGGCTGCAAAAAAACGTCAAATCTTAAAATAATAAATAAAATCATACTAAAAAAAAGAGGAAAGAGGGGAGCTTTAAAACAGAGTCTCTTAAAGTCTCTTTAAGGCCCAATATACGATAAATCGCAATTAATTTTCTTTAAACCCAGGTAAAAATCAATTTCTTGACGTGATCGATTTTTTTGCTGTTAATGTATTGAAAAATTAAGTTTTTCTTCGAATCAAATCTATATAGTTTTGAAAAGAAAGGAGTTATTGGAGTCAAACAAATTTTAACTTAAAAAATTTAATTTCAATTTGTGTATCTTAAAAAAAATGTACGCGGAATTGCGACCGAACTCTAACGCGGACGTTCGCGTTCTTTAACGACTGATATCTCAGCCTTAAGAGCTTAGAATAAGCTCGTTGACCATTTATCATACCAAAAATGTAAGAAAAAAAGGAAATTAAGTAAAATGTAAGAAGAAAAGAAAAGAGGAAGAAATGCACATCCACAACTATCACAAACCTTAAAAATAAAGCAATAACATCCCTAAGTTACATATTTTTTTCTTATTATTTTTTGACATCTCATCAAAGATGAAGAAAAATATGGAAGTTTGGGCATTTACGGGGCTGACGACCGTCATGGGCTGGTTTAAGTGATCACTTTACACACGTGTAACATTCACCGATTCTACCCATTATTGACAACCACACTACTCAAATTCTTGGAAGTTCTATATATATGAACCAGTTTAGAAACCTTGTTCATGAATCACTAGAACTTCACTAGAGACATCTATTTTTTTCTTCTCTTCAAATAGTTTTTTTTTTAAATTACCGAACGTCCAAGTGACTCTGAAATCTAGCTACGGCTTATGCTACACCGCTTATCATGACCCTACTCAGGCTTCAACTTTTTAATTTTCATAGCCTATGCCTACTCGTGAGTGGATTTACTCTTTATGTTTAAAGTTACTATAATTTCATGTAATTCATGAGTGAAAATTCTAGGCAAAAACACTCACTCTTCAAATGGTTCTGAATCCTTGGTGACGTTATTTAGTCATTTAGTTCATTAAGGATAATGATTTTTATTGTTCAAAAATAAAAATATATCCGTGACGAAGTAACGCCACAAGCGCCAGCGGGAGGTAGGGTCGGGGGGGAGGGAGGGGGTGAAGAGGGGGGCACCCAGGTAGGTACAGGGTCCCGTGGGAGACACGACAGGTTGACCAAGTTCGTTAGGTGCTTTTGGAGTATCGGGTGGCCAAAAAAAATAAATGTAAGTATTAGCGTAAATCTAACTATTTTATATTTTTTTTATGTATAAGTTGTATAATTCTCAAATGAAATACAATGAATATAAATAAAAACGATATATGATGGATGCTTGAATAGCGAAATAAGGAAAGTGTGCAAGGCTGTGATAAGCATTACCGATACAATTGAGTATTGTGTGTTGAGATGGTTTGGGCATGTGAATCGAATGAGTGACGAAAGAACGGCAAAACCAATTTATGAGGAAATCGTAGTTTGAAAATAGAAGCAGAGGAAGACCGTGGAAAATTTGGCATAATCGTGTATTTCAAATACTCAGCTCAGGAGTCGGAATAATCGTCGGGTATGATTGGTGGCGTTCTATTATTTTTGCCTACCCCTGCAAGGAGGCGTCGGATGGTACAAGAAGTATGTTACCTCAAAGCTCTTTTTATTATAGTTGTAATTATTTTTTTGCAAAATTAAAATGGTGTCACGTAATTCTGTCCACCCGGTGTTTGCGCCCAGGTAACAGGTACTTTCGAGGACCGGTGTCCTTTGTGCGCTATTGTGCCCCATTGTCATCCTGAGTCGGACAGTGTGGCCCGAAACACTGGTGACTTATTACGGCGCATTAGTCGCGGAGCGCCAAGTGGCTGGAGGAGATGGTGCGAGTAGAATAATAGCGCTCGCGAGGGCGCGGGCCTTTTGTCTGCGCTAGCGCCGGCCCTGCTTTGCGGGCGAAGGTAGAGTCAAGTCGCGTTATAATGACAAAAAAAGTGGGGATGTTAGTAACACAGTGGTGACAACACACAGCCGCAATTGAGTTAATACCCGCGTAAACTGACAAGCGGCATTCCATGTAGATTTGCCTCTCCAAGAAACCAGTCGCTCACTAAGAGCTACCTAGTAATACTTATTTATAATAAACCATAGTCAAAGTACTAGCGAGTTATTACTAATAATTTTCTACCACATTAGTACCTATATGCATAACTACTACCTTATATACACGTAAATTATATTACGAAATACATAAATACAATGATATCGAGTATGATAATACACAAGGCATTGCATCCTTGTACTAGGATAGCACTAGGGTAAGTAGTTAATTTTCATCCTGGTTTAGCATATCTAAAGGTGTTTAACAGGGATGTGTAAAGTCGCCGTGACTGTTTAACCTATAGATGGATAATTTTATGAAAGAGGAGCAGAGGAAGACCGAGAAAAACTTGGCACGATCAGGTATGTCAAATACTTGAAAGCGGTCAGGTTAGGAGCCGAAACAATGCATGAACGTGGAAGAGGCGAAGAATGTTTGCAAAGACAGAGTGGTGTGGCGTTCTATTCTCTCTGCTTACCCCTGCGGAGAAGCGGCGTGATGGTTAGTTAGTTAGTATAATACACATATTAATCGAAGGTGGGACATTTAGCAGAAAAAATGAATAAAATAGCTATCTTTAAGTGGATATTGGAGATGGGTAGATTTTAAATAGATCGAATCATTTCGGCTATGTCGTATTTGATTGCATGTCATAAACAATTTTCTGTAATAAAATTCATAAACAAATATTATAAATGTGCCCTCGGCACGGCAAAACTCGATTAGGGCACATTATTGAATTTTTTTTTCGATGTTGATTCCAATCCAAGAGATGTGAGGTATCACACTTTGAGTAAGTAGTTTTTATGATCGTGATTTGTGATTATTTATGCTAATTTTGAATGGTTGTATTTCTTTTGAGAAACTCTCCTGTTTTGCAATCATCTAAATCTCTCAAATTCTTTTATTTAAAAAAAAAAAGTTTTCGCTTCCGTCGTGTACCTATGTGTGCGTATTTTTTTTAAAATGTGTTCTTTTTTAAAGAAAAACTGATTTGGTGCCAACATATTGCGGGCGTACTGTACGATCCCTGGTGTTTGCAATTTGCACTTAACGATCATTGTAATGGCCCGTTGACATTTTTATGCAATTTATGTGAGCTGTGACTGTGACATTTACAAATACGACCACCCGCTGCAGAAAAGGGAAAAAATCGCCATCGGCTTCCCTTAGAACCCTCGGGAATCGATTGGCGGGTGGAATTGTCAAAAATGAAATCCTATTTTGAGTTATCGCGAACAAAGCGCCGCGCGCGGACAAAAGGGAACACAATGGGATTTTTTGTTCAATCTCCTAAATTCGAAAAATGACAGTAGAAATGAATGATGGTAAATTAAAAATATATTAAAGCAATTTAAAAAAGTCTAAGATTTGGTTGGTGAATTTATTATTTAAAAACATTAACACAAAATAATAATAAATTTATGACATTTAAATTTATATTAAAGATTGAAATCAAACACTGATTTTTAGGGAAAACTAAATTGTACGTTGAAAATAAAATTTGTGACAATTGTCTCGCCTTGTTATGTAAAACAAGGCGAAACAATTGTTATAAGTTTTGTTTTTGTGTTTTCAATAATAAAATTCAATTTAGTAGACCCTAAAAATCAGTGTTTGATTAAGATATTTAATATTTGATTCAAAATGGAGTTCTAACTAAATCAACGCCAAATTTACAACAAAAAACAATTTTATTACGTTAGACAACATTTTGATTGTGTCCAAATACTTGTTCACAAATCTGGGTTTTCTCTAAGTACTTAGGATATTTTTGAATGATGGTAAATTAAAAACCTATTAAACTAGCAACAGTAGAAACTTATAGATGCAGTTTGATGGTTCAAATTATTATTTAAAAACACTAACACAAAGTTTAACAAATTCATCTAATTTTATAAAGACAACATTTTGAGTGTGTCCAAATACAATACTTTTTCAAAAATATGTTTTTTCCACTTGGGAGTTATTTTTACATTTTTGACGTTTCAACATAGATGAAGAAGAATATGAAAGTCTGGGTATTTACAGGGTTAGAGCATTATCAGCAACAGTTTGATAATGCCCTAACAAGGCAAAAAAATTATTACGAATTTTATTTTATATGTTTGTTTAAATAGACCCTTAAAAACAGTGTTTTATGTAGAAACTTAAAAATAAATGATGATAAATCAATAAATATATACATCTTTAGTTAACACTCTCCTTATCATTCATCGTTCACCTTGTGTAATACCACTTTAATGACGATGAATGATAAGGAAAGTGTTATATTACAATACCACAAACTTTTAAAATACAAAATACATCTTTAGTTCTCAAAACTAGCCGTGTTTATATTAATACACTCAAAATCGCTCTTATGTTAGTATTTCATTTTTAAACTTTATAAAATTAAACAACTTTTTTTAACAACTTTTTTTTTATTATTGTTTCATTTTTTTTTAATAAACCCTGATGATGACAAGGTTATTGTCGAAATCGGTAGGTTAAAGTGTACTCATAATAAAAAAAACGTGGTTAAAACAAAGTTGCTTAATTTTATAAAGTTTATAAAATGTGCCACAAAGTATCTTTTTTTTTGGAATCTGAGCCCACCATCCACCCGCAGCAGTTATAGAGTCCTGAGGGACTCTCTGTCAGCTGCACATAGAGGAAAATCTTCAAAATATTTCTGAAGAAATAAATATTGCTCTATTCAATTAATGAGGGGGGAGGAGGATGTACGGACAGAGGCCGACACTTCGTCCCCACCCCTCGGGATCCCCTCATTACCTCTTTTAATTTTAATAAAATAAAAACAATAAGAACACAAAAAAAAATAACAATGTTTCCAAAAATAAAAATAAAAAAACAGAATACAATTTAAGACGAACACAAACAATGACTTAAAGACTAAAGTAATAGAGAACTAGTAACTAATATTTAAAAACAAAAAAACACCGTTATTTACATTAAGAGAAGAAAAAAAGTATCTGCGAAAAACATTTAAGAGAAGAAAACATTTTTATATTAAAATAATACTAATTCCAAAATCTAGAATCCACTCATAAAACCGTCCAGCAAAAGAAATAGGAATATCGTTATTTTATGTGCATTTAATGAAGCTCTCTGCTATTTAACGATTTCAAGAGTTACCTGAGCTTATTTGAGGCTGACAATAAATTACCATTGACACAATGTTTTTAGTCATAAATTGTTCGCCTTACAATACAAAGCATAAAGGGATCATGTCAAATATTGTAAGGTCCTTAATGTCCTTGTTTGGAGTGGGCGTATTTATACGTTATTCGCTCCAAAGGGACATTGATAATAATTTAATTTTAAATTCTACCTTTCTCTCCTGCCGATTATTGAAATTAATGTATCGATGCACGGGTGACATGACAGTTTTCAAATTTATAATTACGATCGTAAATTAATACAAAAATACATACCTTAATTTCGCGGGTTTGCATAATCTCTTCTTCTTCTTGTTTTGGTGTAGGCCTCGTGGCCTGTTTTTAAGAGGAATTAACCTCCTGCGATAACGATTCCCAGCTGTCAAGCAATATCTCTGGTGGTCTGCCCGGGAGTCATCTACCTTGGGGTTGGCTTAGCTAAAATAAAAAAAGGAAAATCGAGAGATGAAAAAGTAAATATCACTAACCGTAAATATAACAGTAAATATTTATATAAATATATATATATATATATATATATATATATATATATATATATATATATATATATATATATATATATATATATATATATATATATATATATATATATATATATATATATATATATATATATATATATATATATATATATATATATATATATATATATATATATATATATATTTATTTTTTATTTTTATATATACATATATACGCATATGAGTGACGAAAATTCGAGTAGTGTAGTTGTCAATCATGGATAGAATGGTGAATGCTACACGTGTATAAAGTGATCACATAAACCAGCCTATGACAGTTCGTAAATACCCAGACTTCCATTTTGTCCTTCATCATATGTTCGTTTAAAAATATCATTTACAATAAATCTTTATAGAATTATATTTTATCAATTATTTACGGTAAAAATTTGTATTATTTTATTACGGTGTTTGACCAAGGTTACAAGGGATCGTTGGAGTCGGTTGGCTTGATTGCGTTCGCACAGAGCATAGTGCCATGACGTATGGGGGGCGGAGAGCCCGAGATGGGATGTGAAGCTGGGACCGATACGTTATTAATGACCGCGGACATAATTAAAATGCCTGACAAAGGCTCTCCTGCCACTCTGAGCTATCAAAAACCTAATTTCTGTGTCCCATTTCAAATTATTAA